>NC_142929.1:23515356-23527856 GCF_046866305.1 Octopus bimaculoides | reverse complement strand
TTTTTCTGTACCATATATATATATATATATATATATATATATATATATATATATATATATATATATATACATACACACATCTACTATTTATATATATATATATATACATTGTGTGTATATGTGTATTTCTATCTAGCCATCTGTCCATCTATATACATATATATATATATATATATATATATATATATATATATATATATATATATATATATATATATATATATATATATATATATATATATATATATATATATATATATATATATATATACATGTGCTTTGCCACACGTAGACACACACACACACATATACACACACATTCATAACATTTTCCGGAGAATACTAGCATAATTTATCGACCTCTTGTGACATATGCTCCTGAAAGAATCCTACACTCATGTCTCAATGTATAAATGTGATGTGTCGATCTCACCTGATACTAGATATTTGGGTGTTTGTAATTTTTTATTAGATTTATGTATGAAAATACATTAATAAATAAATATATGTATATGTGCATTTGTGCGTGTGTGTGTGCCCGCATGCGAATTTGTGAGTGTGTGTGTCTGTGAGTTTGTGTGTGTGTGTGTGCTTATGGGTATCAAGACAGAAGAACGGAATTACTTTGGACGGTATTTATCCACCATTACCCATTTTATTATTTGCTAATAGGATTTACAAAATTGTATGCATGCATTTATGTATGTACGCATGCATGCACTTCTATATATGTATGCATATATATGCATATGTGCGCATATATATATATATATATATATATATATATATATATATATATATATATATATATATATATATATATATATATATATATATATATATATATACATATATGATGTACATATGTGATATATGGGAGAATATACGAAAAAAACAGCAGACGAAGACAGGTGGTGTAAACAACAGACGGATGTATTAGTTTAACGCTCGGGAATAGAGAAAGTCTTTGACGGTTCGAGCCTACACTCTTCAACTGAAAGGAACACAGAAAGAAACAAGGACAGAAACAAGGAGAAAAAACTATAAATGTAGTGGTCAGCGATCTAACATGCCTAATGGTATGATATACATATTTAAGATATATATATATATGTATATATATATATATATATATATATATATATATATATATATATATATATATATATATATATATATATATATGTATTGATGTATTTATGTGTTTCAGCCAAGTGGCTGCGGTCATGCAGGTGCACCACCGTGATTTTCACGTTCGTTGCATGGCTCTTCTCCCCCACCTGACATGGTCCAATCAAAAGTTTTGATGGCACATCTGGTGTATAAGAGAATTTGACATAGCTGCCCTAAACTGCGTCTCATTGCGAGCCATTGGTTCGTCTGGTATCGTGGAGAGGAAGGCGTCAAGTTTTGTCTTGAAGACCTCCGCATCCATGTCTTGCATGTCTCTCAAATGTTTTGGCAGGGCATTGAAGAGCTGAGGTCCTCTGAAACCGAGGCTGCTGCAGTATCTCGTTCTTATGTGAGATGCAGTGGACGGTACCTTTGGCACCATGCAGTGGCGACCCGTGCGGGCATTCCTGTAGTACTTGATACCAAAGTTTGGCACCAGTCCTTCCAGTATTTTCCATATGTATATTATTACATATCTCTCCCGCCTGCGCTCCAGGGAGTAGAGACCTATATATATGGAGAGAGAGGTTATGACCGACTGTGATGTCAATTAGAGCCAGAGGTTTCAGGTAATGCTGAGTAAGTGCTATGGATAGACCATAGTTAAGCTCCAGGTTTGGAGATTATGCGAATAAGGGGTCCAATGCAGGTCATATATCAGCGTGTGAATATAAGGATTTACTTTTCGTTATAATATAAAAACCAAGGCTGTGTATAATATAGAACATTTATAAATAGAAAGTCTTACAGCTGTTTCCAGGATAGTTATTATATCCCTTCATCGGAGACGGTGTGAGAAGATGGTTAAGCAATAATTAGTTTAGATAAGATAGGAAATAAAGAGTGAATGAAGGGATAATGTATTCGTAAATCTATTGTTTAGGCAGAATGGTATACATGTAAGATTCCAATACCCTGTGAGTAAAATCCAATAGTTTTTAAGATTAGTCATTGCATTTGTAAATCCATTACTAAGATTGCAATATCCTATGAGTAAAATCCAACAGTCTTTGAGGTTGGTAATTCCAAATACAGAGTTTATACACAGTGTTATTGAATCAAGGGTTCTGTTTAAAGTGAGCAAAATTCCCTGCTTTTAGGTCACACATGTAAGCTAGGACTCGCTTACATGCTGGGTGTCCATCAGGGCCAGGAGCTGAGTTCGGGTTCATTTCATCTTTAGTTCTTATTACATCGTCCTCTCTCTCTCTCTCTCTCTCTCTCTCTATATATATATATATATATATATATATATATATATATATATATATATATATATATATATATATATATATGTATGTATATAAGGTGGGACAAGAACGCAAAACATCCAGATAGTTATGTGATACAAACATGGGACAACAAAACACCCAGATAGGCGATACCAAGAAACCAAGGCCGGGTCACTCGAAGTTTCCTTTCCTCAGTCGAGTACCAGATTATCTTCGCAATTTTGTCTGAGTTTACTCGAGATTTCTCCAAACTGGCCAGCTCCAGGGAAAAACTAACTTAAAAGCATTAGATTCCAAGGAATGTAATGCTCTTAGATTAGGTTTTCCTAAGGGCTGGCCAGATTGGAGCAATCTCGCGTATAATCAGCCAAAATTGCGAATATAACCTGGTACTCGAGTGAGGAAAGAAAACTTCCAATGACCCGTCCTTGTTTTCCCATTTTGTAGTTTATATATACTTAGCTAAAGACTCTCTTCAAAATCAAAACAGGCTCCATAATATATATATATATATATATATATATATATATATATATATATATATATATATATATATATATATATATATATATATATATATACATATATATATATATACATATATATATATATATATATATATATATATATATATATATATATATATATATATATATATATATATAGTGGCGTACGTACACTTTGGTCTCCTACGTATGAATAATATATGCATATGTATATATATACACATATATACATACAAAGATACATACATACATGCATACAGATCTGCACATGTACATACATACAAACAATTGTACCCTGTTGTTGAATTTGGAATTCCAATGAAAGGGACTTTGATCTAGGGTAGAAACCGGCTCCTTCTCTATTGGTAGGAAATGTTGAAATATAGTTGATTAATGACATACATACATACATACATACAAAGACGCACACATATGCATGGACAAACAGAGGGATGTGTATACATTGTGTTTTTTAAATTCTGTAAACATTTTTTTTTGTTCTATTTTTGTTATTTTCCTTTCATTGCTCTTTGTATACAGAACGTAATTTTGATCCTTCTTTCTCGCTTTTTGATCTTTATCCTTAATTTAGTTTACATCTCTCTCCCTCTCTCTCCCTCTCTCTCTCTCTCTCTCTCTCTCTCTCTCTCTCTCTCCCCTCTGTATCTCTCTATCCCCACTCTCTCGCTCTATCTTTCTATCCTCTCTCTTTCTCTCCCTCTTGGCTCTCCCTTCTTTGTCTTTCTATCTCGCCAATTTTCTCACATAATTTCTCGCTATCTCACTTCTTTTCACTTCTAATACACTACTGAAGTTTTTCATATGAAATATTCATGTACTATTATATCACCTTTCACGATTCTATCAATACCCCATACTCTTCTCTATTTAATGCAACTCTAGCACCAGCTCTTCTTCGCCCTCTTCCTCAATTTATCTTTTACCATGTCTTTGTCGTTCACACTTATTCTTATGATCATTCTCCGCAATTCTCTGGTATCGTCTTGATATATAACATCTCAGTTTTTACCCTTTATATATTTCAGTCACTATTTCTCCATTTCTTGCAATATTTGTCATTCTTTTTCTCACCACTCTCTGTTTTATTTCTTTGTATTTCTACTGTAACTTATAGGTACTTCCAACATTAACATGTACGACTAATTTTCGAATACGGCCTCCTCACCGTTAACGAAGCTTCGCAACTATGTCTGTTCTCTTCTTACACATTCGTTTTCATCCAGCTTCGTAATTCTCATTGGTGGATATCATATCATATATATATATATATATATATATATATATATATATATATATATATATATATAGTCAGAGTATATAATGTACATGTTTGCTTGAAAGTAGAGCACGCATCTCTCACTATATGTAAACACGCACGGAGAATGTAGCAAATGCATTTCGAAAAACGGTAGTTCCCTATTGTAAAGTCACAAAGAGGAGAGTATTAATTGGTTTCGCTTTCTGTGCAGAGTTAACAATTAAAGCTCAGCAGTTAGTCTTACTGAGTAAACTATTTTTTAAAAATATTGTTACCTCTCCCTGCGCGTATATGTGTGCATATATACATATATATATATATGTGTGTGTGTGTGTGTGTGTGTGTGTGTGTGTGTGTGTGTGTGTGTGTGTGTGTGTGTGTGTGTGTGTGCGTGCGTGTGTGTGTGTGTGTGTTAAATTCAAATTACGATGAACGTAAACAAACAAACGTAGTTTGCTTTCAGAGGCGTTGAGATGTCTTAGAAAGTTAAAGAAGAAATTTTTAATTCTCAAACGCAGGATAATGCTAATAATATAGTCTGAACAGGATAAGCTACTCCTATTTGGAAGAAAAAAGTGTAGGCGGCCAGCTATCAGATGCAAACGCACTCCGCCGTGGTGGTCTAGACCGATTAATCTAAACTGCCCCACCACAAAATCTTCCGCAAATTTAAGATGTATAGTAATCTCGCTTTATGAACGTAAACAAACAAACGAAGTTTGCTTTTAGAAGCTTTGAGATGTCTTAGAAAGTTAAAGAAGTGATTTTAAATTCTCAAACGCAGGATAATATTAATAATATAGCCTGAACAGGATAGTCTACCCCTATTTGGCACACACATACGCATATATGCGCACACACAAACACATTTGTTAGTATACAAATATATATACGTATATATATATATATATATATATATATATATATATATATATATATAATCATAAATATATAGGGATTGACAGTAACCTGCTTCTCCAACATACTGAGAATTCAGAAATAGCAGTCAAAGAACTACTGATTTCAAAACTACAAATTATTACTCCAGATTGATAGCGATATTTTTGATACACACAGAACAAAAAACAATAGAGAAGAGTAAAAAACACTTGCCTTTAGTTAATTTAGTACAATTGTTTCACAGTTAAGAGTACATAATACTCTATTCTGATCTTCAGCTAAATATTCTAATAAATTTGTTAATGTCTAAATAACTCACGTTAATTTTGACCATGTGAACATCAATACCACGTGAAGAAGACGTTAAGAAATTTATCGGCCAGTAAGTTCAAAATCTCTTGCCCTAATGAATTTCAATTCAGTGTGTATCAGAAATAGTCCCGTTTAGGAAAGAGACTCGTACGAATTCCTGCGGTATAACCATCCACCTTGGAGTTATTATTAAAATATAGATATGCAGGGCAGGGAATCATCAATTAGTAATAAAATTAATAATTAACAATTCTGCCGGGTAGCTCAGTATGAAAAAAACCTTCTTCGGTAAAAAATTTATAATCATAAATATATAGGGATTGACAGTAACCTGCTTCTCCAACATACTGAGAATTCAGAAAAAGCAGTCAAAGAACTACTGATTTCAAAACTACAAATTATTACTCCAGATTGATAGCGATATTTTCAGTAGTTCTTTGACTGCTATTTCTGAATTCTCAGTATGTTGGAGAAGCAGGTTACTGTCAATCCCTATATATTTATGATTATAAATTTTTTACCGAAGAAGGTTTTTTTCATACTGAGCTACCCGGCAGAATTGTTAATTATTAATTTTATTCCTAATTGATGATTCCCTGCCCTGCATATCTATATATATATATATACATATATATAGTATTATATATATGTGTGTGTGTATGTATATACGACTGGCTTCTACGCATTGTCCATGTAAAAGATTCACCGACAAAGGATCACCTTCTTGTCCAAAATACCCGAGACTGCGATTGAACCAGAAGCCACATGGATGCCGAACGAATATCTTCCCACTCAGCCATACATGCCTATTCGGGAAGGAGCTTCTTTTTTCTTGCCTTTATCTATTTTACGTCAAAATTTACGCCGCTAATTTCTAATGAGTTATAATTAGTAACAGAGCAATTTTACTGAATACGTGCCTATATTTTTTTAATTATGATGTGGCATTAAGTTAACATATGTAACCTGTTACTACAAACACAAAGGGGTGAGCACGCGCACACTTACAAGCCCAAATACATGTAGGCTCTCACACAAACATGTACACATATGATACACAAACATACATGTATGAATATATGCATTACATAAGTGCGTGCGTATTCGAGATGTATAACAGAACGCGTCTGTCTATGTACATGGATGTATATGTATGTATGTGTGCGTGTATGTATGTATGTATACGTATATATAAATATATATATATATATATATATATATATATATATATATATATATATATATATATATATATATATATATATATATATATATATATATATATATACATACATATAGATGGAGATAGAGCGCGAACACGGGTGAGAGAGAGTGAGAGAGAGAGAGAGAGAGATAGAGAGAGAGAGAGAGAGAGAGAGAGAGAGAGAGAGAGAGAGAGAGAGGCAGACATGATTATGTGTGTAAATGAATGTGTTAGTTTGATTGTTAACTTAAAGGCATTCTGTTTTGCTACTTCATTCTAGGGGTTAATGACCCCGTAAATGCTACTATTTCCTATTACATGTAGTGATTACACTTAACTACATTCAATCATTTGAGTAATTCTATACAATAATATAACATACATAAAAAAAAAAATACACACACATACAAAACCGACCATATGCAGGAAGATTCATAAACTCCTAATCTTTTATATGTATTAACATTCCATATATACATAGATATTTGCAGGTCGTCAGATAGTCGCAAATATAGCCACATTGAACGACTAACAGATACAATGAACTTCGGTATCTTTTCTATGTAAATGCAAGCAATCTACTTGGAGATGACATCCATCTGGAGAGAAGTCAATAACCATAAATAGATTACTTAATCAATAGCTTTTGTAATCCTCGTTAGGCTTCCAATGGCTAGCTACTATCCGATGTCGCTTTGTTTCTTTTCTTTCTCTCGCAAATAATGCGTTTGCAGTTGAAGTAAATAACCTTGGATCCAGCCTGACAGTTTTCTGTAGTGATAGTATCCAGAATCCACAAAAATCTATCGATCTTTATTGCACATGGAGATCTATTCGATCATATGATATAGATATGCACATTACAGCGAATAGAATCCAGTCCCAGCGGAGATCTAAAACTTTTTTCCATTGGCAGTTTCAACTTATTATCTACTGCATCTTACGCAAAAGGCAGTTATTCTTATTATTGCTTGTCGATGCTGTTGTTGCTGCTGCTGCTGGTATTGTTGTTCCTAATGTTGTTATTGCATTTGTTATTGTGGAAATTGCTGTTGGTGTTGTTAGAGAAGAACCATGGATATTTCTGGTGATGGCAGTTGTGTATATCTTATTCATGTTGTTCTCCATTTGTGTGTTTATTGCTATCCGATGGAGTACACAACAAACGTTAAGATTACGGCATCTCAACCCCGCTACTTGGTTTCGTGTTTCAGCTGAGATAAATTAAACAAGTCTGTTTTTTTTTTACAAATTTTCTGTATGTGTGTATGTGCGTATGTGTGTATATATATATATATATATATATATATATATATATATATATATATATATATATATATATATATATATATATATATATATATATATATATATATATTACGTTGTATTATATCATATTATATTACATTACATATACTAGCAGAAAGACCGCCTTCCGGGAGGTTTTCTGCTTGCCATTCGATACCATTTCTACGTTTGATTCCCAATTCTAATATCTTACGTCAAATTCTTTCTTTGTATAATAGTGCTCACTTGCTTAGTAAATATTGCCTTCGTTATTTTATCAGTCATAATCTCTCTTTCTTAAAGAGTCAATCTGTTCTATATATTTATCATTAATAATTGGTAGAACTTACATAGGTGTGCATAGATAGATAGATAGAAGGAGGGATGCACACACACTCACACACACAAACGTCTGGTGCTGTGAGAACACATGGGAATGACGTTTCCTTACTTTGTCAAATATACCCAAATTTACAATGATCTAGTATAACGATATCCTTCATTCGGCATGTGTTGAAATACGCCAAAACAATTTAATTCCACACAAATATATGTTACTTTACATATAATTTATGTGTTAATTATTTTTACTGCAACTTGTTTAAAAGCATATGTTACTTGAAAGTAGTATCTCATTGTAGACACAATTGTCAGTAATCATACTGTTTCCATTTCTCTCAGCTGTTTTTACATTAGCCTTCTTTCCAACTCTAGATAATGCAACATACAGCTAACCATGTGAGGAGAATTGTGTCGGATGATATATTCCAATTTGTTCAAAAGTCTGTCCCTGTGCCTTTTTGCACGTCAAGGCAAAAGCTTGCTTAACAGGAAAATTGTCTGCGTGTAAAAGGAAATGGAAATTGCATTTCTTGAAATACATGTGGTAGTCTTGAAATTAGTAGAGTTGATCCTGCATAAGGACCAGAAGCAACGCAGCCTCAGTAACATGATCAAGTACACTGTCAATGATATATTGTGTAATATTGCAATGTCCATTAGTAGCATCTAAATTTCTCAGAAGCATTATGCATCGTTTTCTTTTACTTCAGTTTGAGAATGTATGGAGGAAACCCTGATGGAGTAAGTTTGTTGATGAACTCGAGTGGGTACAGACATGTATTATCAACTGTATATGAGCTTCTGTATATTTTTAACTCACAAGGGATCCTCGGCAACAGAAAATCATTCACTATTGTGTTGCTTCGTTTGTTGGGGTAACGACGGTTCTTTTTGTAAGCCACACAGGGTTTGTGAAGGTATTTTTGAGACCAGCATATACAAAATCAGATAGATTTTGATAGATAGATAGATAGATAGATAGATAGATAGATAGACAGACAGACAGACAGACAGACAGACGGACAGACAGATAGATAGATAGATAGATAGATAGATAGATAGATAGATAGATAGATAGATACAAAATCACATACATCTGAAAGAGTACCACTTTCAAGGCAAGGGTCATTGGGTAGTTTGATTTTGAATTCACCTGGCTTAGGGCTCTGTTCAATAGAAATGTTACCATTTCCTACATCAGGGAGATAATTAGCAAACTGTCTTTCATCAGAATGACTGTAAGAAGTCTTAGATTGATTGTCAACTCCACTAGTTCTACACGATCGCAAAGAAAATATCTCCATTATTCTCAAGTAGAATATTCTCCTCTTGAGATACCCTAACCAGTCGGTCATGTGCAGCAGAAACAGAATCATGTCTATATCTCCGTGCAGATTCAGTCATCTGTTTCAGTCGCTTTGCCCTGATTTATCTCATTCAGTTGGTCGTCTTTCTCTCTGCCGTTATGCCTATGCTGCTAAATTTTCTTTTCCACTCGAATATTATATATAAATGAAAGCTCATTAAACACTATAGTAGCTATCATATAATTATTATTGCAAGGCTTATAGCGTTCCAAGTAGCAATACCAACAAAATCAGTTCTTCGTTTTAAAAAAAAAAATCATACCGGTATATTAAAGAATTTTCATTTTATCGAAAATATTCATTTAACAAACTCCGGAAACTGATAATATTCTGGAAATTGTCCCACGTATCAAAGTTATATAGGTGTTATTAAATTATCATTAATGAAAATAGAAGCGAACGTAAATGAGAGACTGTTGCGAATAAAAAAAACATGAAAGGTTGCCTGCAATGAATTAATAGTGTTTATAATTAAACATTAAAATCTACTCCGCAATGAATGCAATAAATATTTAAATTTGCGAGAATTTGGAGTTAAAAAAAATAAAATAAACTTCAGAAATCTAAATTACAGGCAATTTCTTAGAACATGAATTTATAAAAATATTTCCAGACGGTATTGCTTTCTCTGTTACAGTATATATATATATATATATATATATATATATATATATATATATATATATATATATATATATATATATATATATATATAAAGGTAATGATGAGTAATGGAGTCAAGCAGACCCGAATGTTACAGGTAAATCAGAGTAAGTGCTGTATACCAACTAGTTTTGCCCCAGATGTCGTTGCAACATGAAGTGGGAGTTTAACATCGGTCGTGTGAATTTTCCCTGATACAGCTGTAAGACATTCTACATAAGATATAAATTTATTTATGCCATTGGTCTCTTTATTTCATTCTTGATATATATATATATATATATATATATATATATATATATATATATATATATATATATATACACACATTACCTTAATTTTTGCCAAGTAAACACACACGCTATATATTCTTTCATCCCTCCTTTATAACTGTTCGTATTTTAACTCATGATCATTGTCCGAAGATCTTTCGTCACATATCTGTGACCTCTACAGCAACACTTTCCGACCTGGTGTATGCTCTTGCTCCGCTTAGTCCAATTGACTAAATGTCTCTGAAGCGGTCGGAGAAGTGTGATGAAAGACTTCCGGACAAGGGACATGAGCGCATGTTTGTCTGTGCGTTTGTAGCAACCAACTAATCATCATCAAAAGACACATCTTTCATATGCCCGGTTCAGATTATGTTTTGCGTGTTATACACTTGAGTAGAAATTAGTCGGGATATAAGAACAATGTCTATGGAAAATAAATAAATGGAGTGAATAAATTACAAGTACAACCATTTCAAGAAATATATGCATATACAAAGTGAATTCCAGAACTTTTTCGGCATTTTCAGGTGGGACATGTATTAATTTCCACTAAGTGCAAAAGACTAATATCGTTCAAATAGAATTCTTTGATTTCAATGCACTTGTTTTAGTGCTCAAGCTATTTCTTGAAGGCTGCATGTAAGTCCTCTAATGTGAAGGACGCCTTCCATTTCCTTCAGCTTTCAGAACAACCAAACATCACAGGAAGCAAGGTCTGAATTAAGAGGAAGATAAGGGACAGTTTTGTTGCCTACCTCTGTAATGTAATCAATCTCCAGGCCAGGATGGTGTATTGTCCTGCTGTATTTTCTTTTGCCTTTTGCTACGGAATCTCTTCCTGAACTCGCGCAATATCACCACAAAGGAGCTATTTTTGGATGATTCAGAAATACTTACGAAAACGCAATATGTGACATAAACGCAACACAAGTATTTGCTCAACAAAAGAAGCAAGTTCCACTTAGGTTTAGCAAGTATCTTTCTTTCTCTTTATAAAACAAATTAAGTGTCATAAGACTAAGAACTATGCCAAACAATTTCTGAAGCGTTCTTACATCACCGGAAAAGCAATATTCCGCGATTTTCTCACAAATTACATTTCATTATTCTTCAACGCTTCACCAAGCATTGAGTGTTCATTTTTTCGACCACAGAAAGGATTCTATCTGATTTATTACCAAACTTTACTTCCCTCAGGTAATATAAATATGCATGTCTACTAAAACTAAAGGTTCGTATTTTCTTGTTACATGAGTTTCTCTCTAGATGAAGGTATGTTTGTGAAGTCAAAAAGCCCACCACATGTAAGCATGTGGTTTTGGGTTCAGTCTCACTGGTGAGAGTGGGTTGGCACTAGAGTTCCGGCTTTGTTAGTAAAATTAGTACGATAAATGTGTCGGTGCCCATTCTATAAAATATGTGCGTATTTGTGCGCGCGCGCCTGTCTTTCTGTTTGCAAACACACCATTTCCCAACTGCTAATGGTTTGTTTATGCCACCGTAGCTAAGCGGTAACGCGAAACCCATCGGAAGGATGAATTTCCGGCTCTTACTCATTTTGAAAATATTTATGTCTACGGACTTTTCTTTTTTACACAACCTAACTACTGGTATAAATTATTATTTTGATAACTTTTACTCTTATATTTATATATTTAAGTATTTAATGAGCGGGTCAGGTAATTCACTGTTGAATCATTCACTGCTGTACTGTTCTAGCTTGGTGCGGTAGTTGTGGACATTTTGATTTGAATTCCTGATGTATAAAGATGAAAAGAAGTGCACACGTTTCTTCCTTTGTGTTTTACGTACGTTGACTAGTTTTATAATTATGTACCCTCGGTGATTCTGCTGAAGATCCACGTATGGTCGATTAATCAACTGATTAATTAATTCATTGAGTTATTTAATCATTAATTCACGAGGATGTTACCAATTAAATGAACAAACACTATGAAAC
>NC_142929.1:23485356-23510356 GCF_046866305.1 Octopus bimaculoides | reverse complement strand
TATACTTGTATATGTATATATGTATATATATATATATATATATGTGTATGTATATATATATATATATATATATATATATATGCGTGTGTGTATGTGTGTATGTATGTACGTATGGATGGCTGGATGGATGGATGGATGGATACATATATGCATGTATGTATGCATGACATGGTTTCTTAAGGGCATGTGTGAAAAATGATAAACTCCAAATGTGAAAGCGAAAATGGAATATAATCTCGTTATCGTTCGCAACGTTATAACAGCACAGCACGTGTTCAATCTGGAGACATCTTTCGAAGTACAACATGATTCTGGACCGCATACGACAATCTTTTGCATAAAAATATGCATACAGACACATGCAAAACCATGAACCGTTGTGTATGTGTGTGTGTGGGGGGGGTGCATTTGAGTGTGCGCGCGCGCGTATTCTCCTATGTTTTTAATTATTTGAATTTTTCCACTGAAGAAGGATCCGGTTTCTAATAAAGATACAAAGTTCCATCTTTGGAATTCATATATAAGAAGCACCATGTCACCTTTAAACTTCAGAAAAGTTTGGCATCTTTTTACTGTTCCATTTACAGACTGTATGTGTAAGGTGCAAGTTTGCTGGTTGATTGCTTTCCCTAAAAAGCTTAATTTTCCCAGATTGTCACTTAGATTTTATCACAGATTTACATACAAATCAGGTGCAACAATTATTATTGTCATAAACATCAGTTTATAATATGTTTACAGAAACTTTGAGCTTTCGAAGCAGTTGCCCATAGTTATAGCCTTTCCTTTTGATTTTCTAACAGTTATTCTCATGAGAATGACTGCTGACCTCTGTGACGGTTCAAATTTTTTCTTGTCTGTCACAACCAAGAATATATGGCCTGTTATTTACATTATTTACATTATTTACATTCGACGGATATTTGTCCTCATCACAACGTTTCGGCTGATATACCCTCCAAACGTCTTCAGGTGTCTTGGGGAAATTTCGAACCTGGGTTCTCATTGCTAAGGTAGTCTTCGATGTTATTATTATTATTATTATTATTATTATTATTGTTCAGTAGTTTTATTTTTATAACGTGCTTTCACTTCAGTACCGAGCGCAGCTCTGTGCACCTTGGTTATGTGCTGTGGTTTGCTGTGGTGCTCTTATGGTTACTGTATTGAAAGTGTTTTGCGTAGGATGTGTGATGTGCCCAGTAGTGCAATTTTCTGTATGTTATATATATTTGTAAGTCCTGGTGTTTTTGTTATGTATTTGTCTGAATATTTTTTTTTATTACACCTAAGGCACCTACTATAATAGGAATTGTTTCTGTTTTTAGATTCTACATTCGAGTTACCTGTATTTCCAGGTCTTTGTATTTTGAAAGTTTTTCCATTTCTTTTTAATGAGACGTTGTCATCTGCTGGTATTGATACATCAATTAGAAAGCATTTTTTTTCTTCATGATCTTTGACAACTATATCTGGTCTATTTGCCTTAATTTCTCTATCTGTGTGTATTATTAATATTATTATTATTATTATTATTATTATTATCATTATTATTATTATTATTATTATTATTATTATTGTTGTTGCTGTTGTTGTTGTTGTTGTTGTTGCTGTTGTTATTGTTGTTGTTGTTGTTGTTGTTCAAGTCACTGCTTGGAATCGAACTTGGATTCCAAGCAGTGTTCAAGATCAATCTTTGCCAAGAGGTTTTACTCTCCGTGCTTTCGCTTCGTTACTATGGCAACAGCCCAGATACTTATCGATCAGACCACTTATAAGAGAAAAATGATGTTATATTGCTATGGGTCTGTAAACCACAAAAGAATTATAGAAAACTGAACAACACAGCACATATTTGCTGCAGCCATATTCACATTAAATTCAGTCCTCTCTATGATTAAGCATTATAAATTGCCCAGTATGCAAAGTTTCAAAACTTCCACACGTATTGCGACCATTGAACTGATAAATGTTTAAAGGTCGGCTTATAGCTGTTGTCCGAGGTACCAGTGCATTGCAGGTATTTGAAGTAATTTCAAATACACTAATGAATACACATACTAGCATTTTGGTCTCAGGTTCTTCAGTGCATCCAGGCGGTATTCCTCTCTTTCTCTAAATATTCAGCTTATTTTCCTTCCTAATAGAATTATTATTGCAAAGGCGACGAGCTGGCAGAATCGTTAGCACTCGGGAACAAGACTTAGCGCCACTTCGTCCATCCATACGTTTTGAATTCTAATTCCGCCAAGGTCTACTTTGGCTTTGTCCCTTTGGGATTGGCCTTCTGCCAAAATTTGAAATGAATACTATTAATATTATTGTAGATATAGTAAGAAGTAAAAAAGATATTTGTCTATGGCGGGTTAAACTTTGACCCTACTATTCTACGTAATCCTTCGAAAGTTACGTTCAACTGTCAAAATCAATTTTAAAAGTAAGAGAAATATACTTTACAGCAGCGGTTCCCAACCTTTTCATAGTCGTTTATAACCCATTTATTTAAATGAGTTTTCCCACGGACATCTTTTAATATGCCCATACTTATGTGTGTGTATGTGTGTGAGTGTGTGTGTATGTGTGTGTGTATGTGTGCGTATGTGTGTGTGTGTGTGTGTGTGTGTGTGTGTGTGTGTGTGTAATTTTGAATTTAGTTCACGGACCCCAAGTACAACTCTTGTGGACTACCAATATTCCACGAAACCCAGTTTGGGAATCTCCGCTTTATAGATTGCTTCCAGCTTGATCTATCCACGTCCTGTCAAAAAAAGATACCTGTAATATGCTGCGGTAACACAAACAATAAACCGCCTTCTATCCCGATTCCTATCACAAGAATAAAAAACAGTATAAACGGGAAATTTAAGAAAATAAATATTCCTCTATTCTCATCTATAATAACTCACTTCCTGGTGGAAAGAACCAATATATTGTGTGGATTTTCGTACTGAAGTCCAGGAAAAATTCTTAAACCTGCCACTTGAATATCAGAGTATCATATTTCCTCACACAGCAAATGTAATTCTTTGTTTTCACTTAGTCGCAAGAAACCAATATAACAATATTTGCAAGCTAAATAGTTCCATAATCATTTGCAGACTTTCGTTTTTAAGTATTTCACTTTAGCAGTAATCATGTAAGTAGATTAGCTCAGTGTTAGTTTGGATCACGTCCGAAAAATCTGACTGACATATTAAATCAAATGTTATCTTCTATACATGGACACACCTATACACATAAACTCTTTCTTTCTCTCTTCCTCCTTCGCTCTCTCTCTCTCTCTCTCTCTCTCTCTCTCTCTCTGTACCTCCGTATTTCTCTCCCTCTTACTCCCTGTCTTTCTCTGTCTCATTCTCTCTCTGTCTATCTATCTATCTATCTATCTATCTATCTATCTATTTCTCTGATTCTCTAACATGCATATACAGATATATGCTCACTGGTATATGTTTAAGTGTTTAAGTGAAACTAGACACAGACAGATAGAGGGAGACAGAGAGAGAGAGAGAGTCGTTGTATGTATACGCGCATTTTCCCCTCAGTGAATACTAATCATTTCTGTACGGACAAGGGAAATTGTGTCAAACCAGATTAGTGGCTACAATCTTCATTTACTGCACATGAATATATGTGTGTATATGCGTTCGTATGAGTATGTATGTGTGTATGTGTGTGTATGTGTTCGTGTATATAACATAAAAGTTCCATAGATTTTCTGTGTGAAGGGATAATATACATATGCCTATTGATAGATAGATAGATAGATAGATAGATAGATAGATAGATAGATAGATAGATAGATAGATAGATAGATAGATAGATAGATGCAGTCTAATTTGGGCTTCACATCTTTCATTCGACGTCAAAGAATTTGTCATTAAGTGCGACAGATAAAAATCCTAACAAGATATCTTTCAGATTCTTTATTGAAAGGAATTACTGTTATATGCTGTTCTTATATTTTATAAATTAAGAATCTCACTGCGGTAATCAGGTATATCCACACAAAATTTCATTGCTATTAACTATGGAAAGCAGTTTCATAATAGCAGTGTATTTTCTGTTAACATAGTATACAGAGTAACGTAACTCTATAGAAAACACCAATTTTATTTTTCGTTTGATATTTAATATCATTACCACAATAAAAAAAATTTAACTTTGCGGTTAAAGAGTTGAAGCCATTCTTGCATGACTAGAGACACACATCTTATCATATTGAACATCTTTTTATGTTGTCAGTATCAAAGATTTCTATAAGGGAGTGCTGATTTGTTACTGGCTTTGGGTAAAACTAAATGCCAGAGGATCGGTTTATTATGATTTTATTCAACACATTCCCCTCTCAGATACACACACCTATTGCAGCGGTCCTTCAATGTTTCTAAGCCCTGTAAAAGAACTCCGAATTTTGGGCCTCCAAGCAGACCCATGAATTTTCAGCACTCCCTCGTAAGCGTATTTTTTGCCTTGGGTAGGTGAACGCTGGCCTCCTGATAATTATTCGATATTAATTAATATATGACTAATTACCAGACTTTATAATAATATTTTACCCATTACTCATGTTCTCATACTGAATATATAAGACGCAGTAAATATTTTCTGCGGATATATTCCTGGAATTAGCGCGCCAAAACGAAGACTTTTGAATTTTACCATTAAGCTGTAATTAGCAGAACCATATGCACGCGCACCCATGGCGGTGGGCAACTATGTATACGATTCTGATGATTGCGGTACATTACAAATCAGGCTGATGAGGAATAGACAAATGGTAAGAATTTGTTAAATCCGAAACTAGTTCCTGTTTAATAATGCTTTTTTAGGTGATTTTAAATGTCTTGCCCGCTCACGTTTCTGGTATGCTGCTATATTTCATGTTGAGAACAATTTAGTTCTTAATAGACACAAGATGTGATCTATTTCTAGCGCATTAACTGTCCATGTTAGTGGTCGACGTTATTTTTTAAAATGTACCTTAATCCCCTCGCTGGCCTCCTGATAATTATTCGATATTAATTAATATATATATATATATATATATATATATATATATATATATATATGCATAATCACACAATTTTTCTCTCTCAAAGCACAAAGGTGAGATATATACTAGTCTTCGTATTGGTAAAACTTGTGCAGCTCTTAAAGTCACATGATTACATAGAAAACTTATCTCTCAAAGAATACAAAAGAAATACTCATTGATTAAATATATGTGGCTTTCTATCTAATTTCCAGAGACTGGCCAAAAGGCTTGAACATATACCGGACGTATGTTAGTCGCTCATGCTTTGTACGGTTTTGAATACGACCATGAAAGGGCAAAGTTTTTTTATGGCGAAGTTTGAAGTCAATATCTCAGACTGGAATCAAGAAAACTAATGGAAATGCGTTTCACTTTATCTGCTTACTAGCATAATTGATTTACTAATTTACATTTTTTAAAAAATGTCTTTGCCTTTGGTGTTAAGACGTGAAATATGACGCCCAAACATAAACACAAAAAAACGAAAAAAAATATCGTTTATGCACAAATAGATAAAACATGTATGTATTTTATTGTATTTCCTTCGGAAAAAAACCTTATATACACGACAAAATGAATGCGTATACCTTCATAGCAGCTAAGTGTTTCTACTACTGCAACTACTGCTGCTGCCACTGTTTTAAGCTGCTGCTGCTTCTGCCACTACTACTACTACTACTACTACTACTACTACTACTACTACTACTACTGCTGCTGCTGCTGCTACTACTACTACTACTACTACTAATGCTAATGAATAATAATAATAATAATAACATCCATTCATGAATTTTTCTTTTTTTTAAATACATATTTTACCTGTGAATTTGCGTGTGTAAACTTGGAATACATACAACGAGTTTCTCTGTCCTAGGTGTACGGAAAACACTCGGCGAGAAATGGAAGAAAATTTGAAGAAGGAAGAAAAACAAACAGCAACAACATAATAATAATAATAATAATAATAATAATAATAATAATAATAATAATAATAATAATAATAATAATAATAGTAGTAGGGGTTTATCATAGCAGCCCAAGATCAATGCCTACTTTGAAGAAACTATCAGGCCAGCATAGTAGTAACCTAATATGTCGTGTATGTCAACATCGAAAAGAAACCATTGATCTTGTTCTCTCCATGTGCAGTCTTCTTGCGCCTCCAGAGTATCTCAACGGGCATGATAGAGATGCACAATATATTCAATGGATAATGTGCAAAAAACTGGACCTGCCCCATGATAAGAACTGGTGGGAACACAAACCACCACGAGTGCTTGAAAAGGATTACATCTCACTCTTCTGGAACTTCACCATTCAAACTGACAGAAAGATAGATGCGAATAGGCCAGACATTATATTAAAAGACTTCAGACAAAAACCATGACTCCTCATGGATATGACTGTTCCAATCGACATAAATGTATCTGTCAAGACCTGCCAAAACCTGAGCAAGTTAACAGATCTTGAAATAGAAATTGGCAAAATGTAGAACTTGAAGACTAAAACACTACCTGTTGTCATAGGTGCCCTAGGAATTATAGCAAAAGGGGCTGATTACTAACAAGCTCAGATACCAGGAAACCCCAAAATGGCAGGAATTCAAGAGATAGTGCTCATGGGAACTGCCAATATCCTACGTAAAATACTTTTTTATGTAATCTCAAATTTTAAAGCAAACTCGTAAATTTCTTATGTTTTCTTAAACATTCTCTTGAATAATACTATGTACAAAACCAAATACATGGTACCGTAGGCATAACACCAACATGCGCGTCTAACTTTTTTATCTCTTGAGGTATCTGGTTCACTCTTGGAACCAACTTGTAAAAATACAAAGCAAAAGTCGAATATATAATAATAATAATAAAAATAAAAGTAATAATAATAATAATAATAATAATAATAATAATAATAATAATAATAATAATAATAATAATAATAATAATAATAACAATCATAATAATAATAATGATAACAATGATAATTACAATGATAATAATAATAACAATAATAATAATAATAATAATAATAATAGTAATAATAATAATAATAATAATAATAATAATAATAATAATAATAGGGCATTATTGATATAGTGATAGTCTTCGGGGGATTTTCGAATTGTCCTCAATGTCTATTATCACTGGCGCAATTAGACAAGGAATGGCCATTTCTGGTGGCACCTGCTGAGTTATAGGTTTTGCGAGTCTCTGACCGTAGTAGTAAGGAACTAGCAACAGCTTCTCGCTTCTGAGGGGATCCATAGAGTGATGTTTGGCTTCTTCCTTTGTGTGGAATCGAACGTCCAACATTCCATAGGCCTTTCCTTTTGACTCCAGAGGGAATCTTAAGCTTGTTGTATTTGAGCCTCTATGGCTCTTTCCACCCTCCTTGACTTTAACTCGATTGCACGGTACGTCTCTGTGCGACGTATCGTAGCTTGGATTGTCTCAGGTGGGGTATTCAAATTTATAGCTAGTCCAACTCTCTCGACTAACAGTCTACATTATTTCAGTTCTTCTGATGATAATTGCATTTTCTGGAGAGATGATTTAGTTACTCCAGCGAAAGAAAGCTTTGAAAGGCTGTTCCAGGACGTTGTAGCAGTTTGCGTCTTAGCTCTTTCATTGTCATTGTCTTTGTTGTTCTTGCTTTTGTTGCTGCCGCTGTTGGTTTTGCTGTTGCTGTTGTCACCTTTGCTATTGATGTTGCTGTTGTGGTTATTGATGGTGCTGCTGATGTTGTAGTTGTTGTTGTTGTTGTTGCTGCTGCTGCTGCTATGGTTCTTATTCGCTCACGGAAGACCTTTCACCGCTTTTATTTTCGAAGTTAATGTCTTCCCTTTGAATAATATTGTTAAAAACAGAGCCTTTGCTTTCCAAAAGATCTTCTGAGTAGTCCTCAATAAAATTATTGGCTCCGTTGTTTTTTTTTTGTTGTTTTTTAGAGAAATACGACTATCGTCTGTTTTGTTTTTCAGACCGAAGTCGCTTCGCACGCATGCATCCTCTCTCATTGGCTTTTGGTGAAGCCCCACTCTTTCACCCCCTCTCTCACATACGAGCGTCGGCGTGTTTTGTGTTTTCTCCATGTTGGTGGTGGAAAACGCACACAACTTTGATTAAAGAAACAGAAAAAATGCATTTCTTCCCCCAAAGCTGGAGGGTACAATAGGAAACTAAACTCACCACTCAAAAGCAAATAACTTGTTGTCCATGATGTTATAAACTTACAGGGTGCAAATAAGATATTATGTGTTTTTGTTTTCTTATAAAATTCACGGAGCCAAGTCAAGCGGGGCTTGCCAGGCTGACAGCCATAATAATAATAATAATAATAATGATGATGATAATAATAATAGTGCGGAATAATCAACCTAAAAGGAGGCAAGGTACAGATCCGAGCAGGGATAGAATTACCGAATAGAGACTTGATTAAACAAATTGAGACGAAGGATACAAATACCTTTGTGTACTACAGTTCAAAGAGATAATGGAAAAGGAAGTGAAAGAACAACCGATGATGGAGTGTTTCTGAAGACTGAGGTTGTGGTTGCGCTCAAAATCGACCGGATGGAATAAAATTCAAGCATTTAATAAATGAGAGATAGCATCACTTCATTATGGAGCGGGAATTATAAAACAGCAAAAGAGAGAAGTGAAGAAAATGGATACCAAGACCAGAAAAATGTTGTCAGTACACCGAACCTTCCACCCCTAAGAGTGACACTGATAGGCTGTACTTGTCCAGAAGGAAGGGTAGCAGAGGCTTGATCAGCTGTCAGAACCGTAACGAATCAGATGGAGGCAGCTTAGTGTGGTATATAAACAATGCCGTGGAGCCACAGTTGAAACACACAAAAAAGGCCGGCGTTGTCAAAACTTCCATTTGTGTATGCTTCAAACCACATACAATTAAGTGGATTATAGTGGAGAGATCCAAGCCATATGTTAATGGATCTAAGAAAAGCAAGTTATGCTTAGTAGAAAGATTTCACATTCTTCGATCTTGATATTCCAACTCACTACTGAATACGAGATCTGAAATATTTAGCAGGTGTAGACACATGAACAGGTTTCTTTTATCGAACTGCCGGGCACTCCAAATTGAGCTGCTCTCTTGCAAAATTTGACATATTTTCTGTTATTGTGTTCTAAATATTTCGTATTGAGAAGCTTTCTGCAATCAGGGTAGACGTGTGTATATGAATACATAAAGAAATATGTAAATATCAGAAGCCGAAAGCCTTTCCGAATGTCCAACTAAGAAAACCCCAGAACTATTCCATTATCGATCTATGATCACGCGAAAGAACAAGAGAAATATATACAAACATATATTTCGCTATCTATCAATATATATATGCTGCGACCTATATTTTGCCTTCTGTGTTGCATTCGTGTCCAAGCACAGGGATATTTTAATCAGATGTCTACACATATATGTAAATGAGTGTGTGACCATTCAAGTTATGTGTGTGTTGTGCGTGTATATTTGCTTGAGTATGAGTTTATGTGTGAGTTTGTTGTTTGTACGCGCTCTCTGTAAATATATATATTCGTGTATATATACGATTGTACGTAAGTGTGTGTGGGCGTGGAGGGGGCAAAAATAGCACGCGCGGAAGCCAAGCAAAAATTAAATATGTTGAAGTCTAAAAATAGAAAGACATCATAAAAGAAGCACCAGGACTTCGTATTTTAATTCTGTTTTTTTTTTCTTTTTTTTTTATACAGCAATGCATCTATGCGTATTGGTATGTTGCTGCGCGTCTTTGAATATATGTGTGTCTTGTGAAAAAAAATTATTTTCAGTGGCAAAGAATCATTGAGAATATGTGACTCGATCAATATTGTTTGTTTACAAAGACTTCTGCTTACAATTGAGACATAACTATTGAAAGAAATTAGGTAGGTATTCTGAACGAATACATTACATTCTAACCTGATTTCCTAATAATTTATTCTCGTTTGTTTGGTATTTCTTTTTACATTTCTCTTGCTCTTTCGCGTGATCATAGATATAGAAAAGAAGTGTTCCTTGGTTTTGTTAGTTGGTCAGTCGGAAAGGCTTTCGGCTTCTTATATTTACATTTATTTCTTTATGTATTTATCTATTATTATATCATATTTTTTTTCGTCGTATCTTTTTTTCACCGGTTTTGTCTCTATTCAAACTTCGTCAGATCGTCTGCAAGGAAATAATGAAAAAAAAAAAGCTATCGTAAAATAACAATATTAGAAGTTCTATTTCTTTCTCTTATAGCTTCCTTTTGGCAACATACAGCTACAGAAAACAAATGAAAAAAAAAAAAAAAATTAACTGGAAATATGAAAAATTTAATTAGACCAAGTACGTTTTGATAAATCTTCAGATAAACAAACAATTATACATGCTTCAACATTGCAATTAAATTACATCAATAAAATATCATAATAATAATAATAATAATAATAATAATAATCGAATATGAATTTGGGTTTGTTATCGTTTATTTATATATTTATTTATTCAATATTTTCTTTTGAGTTTGTTATCTATTTTCTTCTAATCGTGATTTTTACTTCAGTTATAACAAAAGGAAATTGAATAACTATAGATCTTGTAGATTGTTGTGCATTATTTGCTTAAAGCATAAGTTGTTTAATATTCACTTTACTTGAAAATTAGAAACGAAACACTTTGGTGTTATGATGAAGTAAGCAGTCAGATCAGCTACATTCGTGCTCTCAAAATCAATTAACGAAACAATTACATTAAGGTATTAAAATATCACTGATACATAGTTAAAATGTGTGGCGGAAAACAAAGTGGGAAGAACATTATGGACAGTTAAAAGACGTCTTGTAGTAGATCACCAGACCGTATCCTATAAAGATAGACATGTTTCACTCTAACACGTTTTAATCCAATGGACTGCGAGACGGACATCAGGATCACCGTCGCCAACGTCGTCATCTTCGTTGTCGTCGTCGTCCTCCTCATTAACATTATCACACGCTCTCTCTCTCTCTCTCTCTCTCTCTCTCTCTCTCTCTCCGTCTTTATATATATATATATATATATATATATATATATATATATATATATATATATATATATATATATATATGTATGTATGTATGTATGTATATATATATATATATATATGTATATATATATATACAGAGAGAGAGAGATTGAGAAGCAGAGTAGAAGAGCAGAGGTATAGATGTGTGTAAGTGCACACACACACACACACACACACACACACACACACACGCACACACATAATTATACAATTATTAAGAGGATATATAAACCTCTTACAAGAATTGTTGTATCCAAGATAGACTGGTCTAATATCATAATTATATCAAGCAAATTGATAAATCTTTGGGTGCTGGATGCTGGCCCTGCAACAATGGGACGTAATTTGAGATTAGTTGGTGTAGGAATACTTATATATGGAGTATAGGAGTCCTTGAAGTTGTTGTTGATCTCAGATCACCAAGGTTGTTCATGGAAGGCCAGCAGATCGCCCACGCATTTCAGCTCTCTTCTTCACGCCACCGATGTTACCCAAGGGAAAGGCAAAGGCCGATACAATTTGACACAGCGATGTCACCATTCTCTCACGCTCTATCTCCCGCACGCTCTAATTCCATCTTTCTCTCACTCTACGCACATCTCTCTCTCTCTCTCTCTCTCTCTCTCTCTCTCTCTCTTTCTCTCTCTCTCTCTCTCTCTCTCTCTCTCTCTCTCGCTCTCATTTCAACAGCTAAGTAAATAAGACCAACATGAAATAAAGCGCCGCAAGAACACAGCACACAGTCTGGTCCTGGAATGGAACTCACTACTTTATGATTGTGAGCCCGACGCGCTAACCACTGAGCCATGCAGAGTTCATTTTGTGTCGGTAAAGGAGTCAGACACGTTTAAAATTACAAGCTAGTTGTCTAGAGAACTGGGCTCTATGTGTTCCAAAATATTAGTGCAGAGAGAGGGAATGGCAACACAGCAGAGTGCTACGTTGAACAGATCGTAAAACCTCACATCATGCTCTTCTTCGCGCGTCACCATAGTCACGTGTTCCAGCAGGAAATTCTCTCTCCCTCACACACACACGACCAGGATCACCATGGACTCCCTGCCTCATGGTCAGAGTCTCCATAGACTTCCTACTGAGAGCCGTGACCGACTCTCAGCCCAGATTTGAACCCAATTGCACACCTGTAGGATGAAATCCAGAGACTTCTGAACCAGGTGCTCCCAAGGCTGACAACTCGTGTGGAACTGGAGGTAGCTTTTCTCAGATTGCGGTCACAGGTGCCAATGGCTTTTGTGAACCACCCCATCCACTCCATGTACCGACGATGCATGGCCTTTTTGAACAGCCAGGGAGGGTATTGAACATATCACGCCCTTCAATCTCGGTGTGCTGGATCCGCCCACTACCAGAACACATGGCAACGATCCATATACGTGCATCCAAGAAATTGACTTTATCAAATTTATCAAAATTTATCTGTGACATAATGAAATTAAGATATATTTCACAGTCACACACATCTCGCGTTTCTTTTTGCGGTTCAGTGTATATGATATTTTTATAGGCATAGAATATCTATAAATTCCAAGGTATTCGGTCGCTATTTGAAGTTGCTACAGTGGATAGACCGGGGATTTTCTTCTACGTTTTTCAGTTCGAGTGGTCATGTAGATACTTCTGGTTCGTTTCAAATTATCATGATTCCATTAAAAACTAGTTTCATCATCATTATTAGTGTCATAGCATTAAAATAGATGCTAATCAAATAGTAATTGTTTAGCTATAAATCTAAAAGTTTAAAAATATTAGAACAACTTCGATATTGAATTGAAATTTATACATTTTCAACACTTTTTAACGATATTAGCATTCATTCGGATTTTAAATAAGTAGAAATAAAAGTATCAAATATTGGTTATTCTACATAATAAATACTTCTTTCTTATTTCCACACTATTCTTATTATTGTGAATAAGTATATGAAAATAAAAATTTGTTTTCGACTTTTAAGTATTATCCACTATCATGTTATCTATATGGCTTCCTTAAGATTCTTCACCGATATCTTACAAATGCCTTTTCTGAGATTGCATTCTTACTTTGACCGTTTAATTTTCTATAATTGATTTTCAATTTTCTTTTCTTTTCTTTTTTGTTGTGGCAATTTTTATTTGTTTCGTTTTCTATTTTTGCGATTAAAAGACGCTGAAGGGTAGAAGACATTACGATAATCTATAACTAAAGTTGATATTTTAAGGCTATGAAACTAATTCTCATTCACAATGAACATAGATATTGAATATTGAGTTAAAAGAGTAGATAAATTTAAAAAGGGAAAACATTATATGTAACATCAGTTTGTAGCTGTTTAAAAAAGTTGGCCATGTAAATTGAGTCAATTGTAGACAGTGAATGATTCTTATATAGGATACTATAAAAATGAAAATAAATGACATTGGCTGCTTGATTCACAAAATTACGACTTCGAATTATGTCTGCAACAATATTATAGATGTTTTCGATCTAGTTTGGATACTTTGCCATCAAATTTGATTGAAAAGAAAATTCCAATTTGATGGCAAAGAATGCAAATTAGATCGAAAACATCTATATTGACATGAACGATCTACATACGTTCGCTTGGTAGTAGTAGTAGTAGTAGTAGTAGCAGAAGCAGCAGCAGCAGCAGCAATAAATAAGTATCCTAAAATGTTTGAAGAATTCATTCGTGTTAGTTCATAACGTACGTCTGTATAAGAAACGGAAAGCAACACTGCAGCGCAAATATTATCTTCTTGAAATTACAACGGGTAATTGTAGCAGCAAAGGGTATATCTAGTTAATTTATAAAGACATTGTAGCTATAGTTAGTGTTTCAATCTAGATCATCAAGGTATTTTACAATAATAACTGGCAATGCGTCAGTTACGACGACGAGGGTTCCATTTGATCCGAACAAGGGAACAGCATGCTCGTGAAATTAGAGTGCAAGTGATTGAGCACTGCAGAGACACGCGTACCCTTCACGTAATTCTCAAGGAGATACAGTGTGCCACAGAATGTGACAAGGCTGGCCCTTTGAAATACAAGTACTACTAAATTTTTGCCAGCTTTATGGACAGGAGCAACGTGAAGTAAAATGTCTTGCTCAAGGACACAATGCACCACTGGGAATCGAACTGACGATCTTGCGATCGTGAGCCGAATACCCTAACCACTAGGCCACGCATTTAAGAACCTATCCTGTATTTTCAAAGACATTATATAAACAAACGTACATTATGCAGTAGGTCCCAATATTTTACGATAGCTTTGGATGATTTGAAGGGGGCTTACATAATGGTTTTCTTACCAATCGAAGGATAACATCTCAGAAGAAACAATATTGATTTGGCGGCGAGCTGGCAGAAATGTTAGCACGCCGGGCGAAATGCTTATCGGTATCTTGTCTGCCGTTATGTTCTGAGTTCAAATTCCGCCGAGGTCGATTTTGCCTTTCATCCTTTCGGGGTCGATAAATTAAGTACCAGTTACACACTGGGCTTGATGTAACCGACTAAATCCCTTTGTCTGTTATTGTTGTCCCCTCTATGTTTAGCCCATTGTGGGCAATAAAGAAAGAAGAAACAATATTGATTTGGATAAACACCTGCCCTGGAAGTATATGAATTCTCGAAAACTTATTGATACAGTCGTCTGCCACATTTGATGCTACTGGAAAGGAAATTATTTCCAAATCTCATTGGCAAATGTCAAAAAGTTATTGATAGAGGTAGCGTTATTAATGCCGTCAAGTAGCGCCTCCGTCGTGGGACGTTGGACTGACGATCCGGTTGAGTTGCTCGGGGTCTGGTTTGGTCCAGACCTCCAAACGTTCGGGATAAGCTCTACAGGCATGGCTCGAGAAACACGGGGCCGACCTGTCCGAGATGCCGACAGAGCGACGAAACCGTTCTGCACGCACTCGTACAGTGTCCCACCATTTCCGAGCTGTGGGCTTACGTCGAACAACTGCTATCGCGTGTGGGACGAGTCGGTCTATCAGCCGAGTCTATCATGAATATTGTCGCGCCTCCTTCCTTTAAACGGGAAGGAAGAGCTATTTTCATCGTACTTGTGGCTATGGCGAAAGAATGTGTATGGTGGACGCGTCTGAAAGGTCTAGAGACAAAGACTTTCCTCTCTGGGCAATCTCTCATCAACTTCTTCAAGTATCACCTGAAGAGGAAGGTGAGAGTAGAAAGGGAAGTCTTGTCGAGTGAATGCTTCAAAAAAAGATGGGTGAATGTAGCAAGGATGGCACGTGTGAACGACGGAGCCATCTTGAGCATAACCCTATGACCTAAAAAAAAAAATCCAAGAAAAAAAAAAAAAAAGGCAAAAGAGAGTCACATACTGTTATAGTTTCTTCAATGAGAATATTGACCAAGGTTACCGTGGTCTTTTCCGTAGGCTTTTCTTTCCACGGCTAAACCTAAACTGTCCTCCCCTCTTTTTACATGAGAACATTACTGTGTGATACACGATCCCCATTGATCGGCCTTTTTTTTTCTCGATCCCTTTTGATCGAACTCCCCCTTTTTCCTTCCTACGATCCCTTTTGATCGACACCACCCCTTTTATTTTTCTTCCTTCCCTCTCCCAAAAAGAAAAGCTCTACATTGTATTTGTCCCATTTTCGTTGAGCCCTGTGTGGCTAATAAAAGAAATGTATCTATCTATTTATCTATCTATCTATCTATCTATCTATCTATTTATCTACTTATCTATCTATCTATCTATCTATTTATATAAATAAGGACAAGATCGATATTTAAAATATTGATCTTATCAAGTGGTCAGCATGGGAATAAAAACCATCAAAGGTAATACTTATTTAGAATTATAATACAGGGTATCAAGAGATACCACCACGCTGAAAAAATAGCAGTCAAATCCTGACTCTAAAACCACAATAAATGTCCACAATAAATACCACAATAAATGGTTTTAGAGTCAGGATTTGACTGCTATTTTTTCAGCGTGGTGGTATCTATCTATCTATCTATCTATCTATCTATCTATCTATCTATCTATCTATCTATCTATCTATCTATCTATTTATCTATCTATCTGAGCCCTGTGTGGCTAATAAAAGAAATGTATATATATATTTATCTATATATCTGTTTGTCTGTCTGTCTGTCTATCTATCTATCTATTTATTTATTTATCTATCTATCTATCTATCTATCTATCTATCTATCTACTTATCTCTCTTTCGATTTATTTATCTATATCTTTATTTACTTAATTATCTATCTACCTACTTATCTATCTGGCCATCCGTCCATCCATCCATCCATCCATTCATCAACCTCTATCTTTCTATGTATGAATGTATGTATTTATGTATGTATGTATCTATCTATCTATCTATCTACTTATCTATCTATCAATTTATCTATCAATTTATTGTACCTACATACCGATCTATAAATCAATGTCTTTATCTATTTATCATTCAGTATACATATGTATATATATATGTGTGTGTATATTCGGGTGTGTGTGTATGTGTGTGTGTGTGTGTGTGTGTGCGTGTGCGTATATGCGTGTGTGTGTTTGTGTGCGTCTGTGTGTAAATCTCTACACACAAACATTCTTTTACATACGTGTAAATGCATCTATATTTCCACAAGCATTGATAAGCCGTAGTCCAATGACTGAAACTAGAAAGAAAAGAGATATATTTAGTTTTAAAAAAATGTACGCACAATTTGCTTCATACGATTTTGTATATTTAATGGTTATTCATCTCCCGTTATCTATTTTGAAACTTTCTGACCTCCTACACCATCTAGTGTCGGTCATGCCAATTTATCTATTAATTCTTCTAGCCCAATGTTTTGACAATCCATTGACTAAATCAGCTATTCTTTTGAGAAAACAGCAACAGTATTCTATAAAAATATTACTTGTGTATATATATATATATATATATATATATATATATATATATATATATATATATATGCTTTTCCTGCTCATTTACTTGATTGGTGCATTCTTCTCTTAATATAGAACATCAGATAATATTAGTTGTTAATTCATACGTTGTCATTTATTGTTCGATGATTGAAACAAAAAAAGTGTGTTAGTTCATATATAATGTGTTAAAATAAACACTATGTGTGTGAAGCACATGCACTGGGCAAACGAATACAAAAGAATACCATTGACCTTATTCGTCTCAGCACTAATTTCTGTATTAAAAACAAAATATCGAACGTAAACCAAAATTGAATTACAGAAAAAAAAACAAAAGCATGCAAGAAGGAAATGAAGAGGAAATTAAATTAACAGTCTCCAATAAATTCTTTTGTGTCCGTTATTTTCTCTGTGTGTGTGTGTGTGTGTGGGGGGGGGGGTGCATGTGTGTGTGTGTGTGTGCGTGTCTATGTGTGTGTGTGTGTGTGCATGCGTGCGTGTATAGGTCTTCGTGCTTCTGGAACTAGTAATTCAGTATTCATATTTCAGAATGATGACATTACCGTAGAAACATATTCTTAAATACACACAGGCACATGCACGCACACACAGACACACACACTCACGCGCACACACACACAACACACACACACACACACACACAACACACACACATACACGAGTGTGTGTGTATGTGCGTGCATATATGTACTTATACGTGTGTGTGTATGTGTGTGTGTGTGTGTCTGTGTGTGTGTGTTTGGATTGCCATACTGAATGGTTAATAGTGAGTTTTTAATTTTAAATGTTTTGTATTCTCTTTTTTTCTGCAGATTCATAAATATAATTACAAGGAAGTATCTAGTATAAATCGAATTCAGGAATCCTTTATTAGTATTTCGATTTAATTATCTTTATATGTTCAGTCATTTTAGAATATCCAGGGTGAAATCCAGAATCACTGGAGACTGGTCTTTAAATGCATCGACATTTATTTACCCACTGCTTAAACCACAATCTAGTTTCATTGCTTCCTCATTCACACGCTTAGGAAGATTACAGGTCTAAAACTTTGTCACTAATGTTTCATCTCACATTTATATATTTACTTGTCCAAACACAGAAGGTTTCTTTTTGCTTTTAATTTGCTTGTGAATATCTTTTAAAATTTTCATATATTAGTTTTCTCTATACCGGTATACAATATATCGCGAGGCCAATCCGCATCTAAGATATAACACGAAATAACCCTCAAATTAAACCCTGAACTTTTTGAAAGGTGTGTCACACTGGATATTGTTTTCTAAAGCCTAAAAACAAAGTCTGTTCATTACACCTGGTTTATTTTTAACACTTGTTCTTGGTCAATAGTAGTATGTCGGGAAAAAATAAATATAGATTTGCTTCTATTCTGCATTATAATATTCCTGTATATGTCTGATTGTGATATATTTCCTTATTTCTTTATTGCCCACAATGGGCTAAACATAGAGGGAACAAAGAAGGACAGACAAAGGGATTAAATCGATTACATCGACTCCAGTGTGTAACTGGTACTTAATTTATCGACCCCGAAAGGATGGAAGGCAAAGTCGACCGCGGTGGAATTTGAACTCAGACCAAAACGGCGGACGAAATACCACTAAACATTTCACCCGGCGTGCTAACGTTTCTGGCAGCTCGCCACCTTGAATATATTGTGATATATTTCCTTGTTGCAAAGAACATCTTGAGCATGATGGATGTAGATATTATCAGAAAGCTGAAGCGTTTAATGTTCATAGTTGCACTATCAAAGATCATAAAAAAGTCGGAATTGATTTAAAGGCCGAGTATCGGAGTAATTGTCAGAAATACAAATACAAGTACAGAATTCATCTTTAGAATTCGAAACAGTCAAAGGCTTTCGATGGAAATGTATGTTTAAATGATTTAAATGAAATGATGATGGATGGTTTACGGCGCAGTGCGAATAATACTGAAGCCTTATCAATGAAGTAGTAGTATGTTCGTGTTAAAGTAGATTCTTACATATTTTTCTTTATGAAAGAAAGTTTATATTCTCACATTTACTCTTCCTTCTGAAATTACTTCAAACAGAATGTATGTTCAAATATATGCGACGATCTTCTTTCAGTTTTTGTCAACCAAATCCACTCAGAGGGCCTTGATCAGACCCAAGGTAATAGTAGAAGAAACTTATCCAACGTGGTGCACAGTGGGATTGAGCTGGGAATCATTTAGTTGGGAAGAAAATTCCTCACCATACTGGTATGCCTATATAGGAAACAAAGAAGAGGCGATATTTGATAAATTGACAAATAAGGTATTAGATTAACGCATAAATGAACAAACACCTAAAAGTTTCGGACATTAGTCTTTTATTGGAAAAAAAGTGAGACGGATACAGTGAGTGCTTAAGATAAGGGGGTATAGGTTGAAAGGTTAAAAAGCAGGTGGGAATGTATTTCTGTGGTGGGCATCGTCCACGCAAAGAAGAAGGGATCGTGTTAGCAAATGTATGAATGCATTTGTGTCTGGAAGCGGATATAACGAAGAAGTGGTGCGTATGTGTGAAGACGTTTACAATTTCAGAACTAGAGTGACATAGGTTAGCGGGAGTGAGGAGTGTTTTTTGCGTGTGCAATAGTTAAGTGAGTTTTAAGAAAGCGAGTATGTGAAGAAGTGAGAGCCGGTGTGGAAGGAAATGTATATATTTGTGGAGCAATACGTTGACAAGGGAATCGTGAAGTGTGTATGCGTTTTTGTGTGTCTGCGTGTGATTTTGAGTGTTTGTGCGTGTTGTGTGTGTGTGTGTGTGTGTGTGTATGTGTGTGTGTGTGTGAGTGTTTGTGTGTGTGTGTGTGTGTTTGTGTGTGTGTGTGTGTGCAAGTGTATGAATGTATAATGTAACACGAGGAGCGTTAAAACTAAAATATGAGAAAATAAAACTAAATACGTGGTGATGCCCAAAATACACTCACATATCTTGACTCCATAACTCGCTGAATTTTTCATTTCTTTTCAAATCAAAATAAATCTAGTATTGGCAGAAGTATGACTACGTTCTGAAGTAAGAGAATTCATCACGAAATGCCACTGGGAGCATGCAAGCATCATGGGAATGCAATGGCAATTTCGAAAACAATTCTACACAAAGGTCCACTAGCGCGAGGCATCAGAGATAAGTTTGAATCAGATGGAACTGTGCATAACATCCATAAGGAGAGTTCGGGAAGACGTCTGTCATCATCCAGTACCGTAGAGGAAACCCTCCACAGATCACAAAAGAAATATGTGCCACAAATGGATCGTGAGGTAGGAATCTCAAAATCAAACGCCCGTAGCCTTTTCATGAGAGTTTATTGGAAATATTGCATTCCAACATTAGTCTATGCTTTAAACGAAGATAGTCCTGAACATAGAGTTGAATTTTGTGAATGCTATCTCGGAAAATGCGAGTAAGGTGTACCATTTCGATCCAAAATTGTTTAGAGCGATGAGAGCAATTGTTTGAAGCGATGAGGGCAATTGTTTGGAGTGATAACTTTATTGTCTCAGTTAGTTGATACACTTGTACCGACTGTGATCATGGAAATCCAATTGTTACTATGGATCAGCATATGAACTTACCAGGGTTACAATGTGGCGTGGGATATCAGCATTCGGAAACCTTTGGTGGTTCTATTTTGATCAAATTGCCACTGGTGATGTTTACCAAAACTTGCTGCAGAAATCCGTCGCTCCACGCCTTAAAGAGTTGTTTGGAGAACAAGAGCTTTACTTTTAAGAGGGTGGAGTACATCTCCACCACCAACTTGATGTAAGGACTTATCTCGATACAACTGTGAAGAACAGATTGCTTGGGTGAAGAAATAGTGTTGGATTCAATGCGCGTTCCCACTGACCCCTCTCCATTGGACTTATTTTTATTAGAATATCTCAGATATAATGTTTATATCTCTAAACCAGTAACAGACGATGAGTTGAAACAAAAAACTGAAAGACAGTGTCTTGCAGTTCCAAGAAACATTATCCATAACGCTACTGAGTCAATTGCTCTACGTTATTGGCGGTGATTGGAAAGCAGTTGTAATGTGTCTCAACACATATAAACATGCATTTGCCCATTTATGCATTTAACTATTAAACTTGTGTCTAACTCAATAAACAATGAATTTATTGTCGTTTGAGAGTTAAATCTAGTGTTTTGGGGACTCTGTGTAAGTTTTATGAACGGAATAGAAATCTAAGGAAAAGGCAAAAAAGAAAAACAAAATTAAATAAAACTTTGGTAATAGGTCCGAAGAGTTTGATGGAGAGTCAAAATTATAGTAAATTGTAAAACGCATATAGGAGCTAATGGTGAGGAAAATCAAGGGAAATCCACAAAAGATAAATAACCACTGCGCGTGTGTGAGAGTCAAGGAAACATAATAGCAGCAAAAGAAGAGAGTGTGTTCGTGAGGAAGTGAAGTTTGTGAATGTGAAGCGGGAAAGGGACGGAAGGTAGGTGTGTTTCGCAATCTGTATTAATGTGCTGAAGGGATATGCGGAGGTGTGAAGATGGGGAGGGCTACGATGCTTTTATCGAGTCCTGCTCTAAGTATTCAAAACTTTGAAGATCAAATTCATAAATGTTTGTGTGTTAAATTGTTTTGATATATGGATAGTATCGGTTTGACTGAATAAGCATCTTATGAACATGAATGATATGGCTTTCATCTTCGTTTTTGAATGGGCCTAAATTATCAGCTTCAACATGAAAAGTGGAACTTTTCTTTCTCATCTACATGTGACAGCTACATTCAATATAGAACACTGATCGTGGAAATACCGCTTCACAGATCCCGTTAAAACGCTGCGTTACTTTTCAGGAACTGCACGTAATTGTTCCTCTGGCAAAAATGTCAGAAAGCAGTAATCCATGATTCCTGCAGTGGCCTCTTCATCTATAAAAAACAAGGTATGTAGATGTGGGGTGGGTACACTAAATCGTCATGTAGAATTATTGATTTTCGGTTTGTTTGCTAAAATTTAGATGCCGAGTTGCACAGTTGCACACACTGCATTTTGCTGCTTCATAAATGGAAGTTACTCATACGAAGAACGTGTTTAAAGAAGTTTTGCTTGAACGACGATTCTTGTATAAAACACAGGAAAATGTTTCGGTTCTCTTGCAAATCTATCGACTAGTAGTGTTAGGGATTCAGCTTCTCTGTTGCCGACGAGTTGCATTTATTTCTGAGGCGGATATGTACTTTCGACTTTTGAGCTATACCCCCGATTTGTTGTAAGATTTCCCATTATCCAGTCTATAAATACTAATTGCATATTCAAATAGAATCAGTTTTCCGACAGAGGACTTGAACGAATTAATGTGTTAGGTATCTTGCGTTTTTTAATCAGTATATGATGAGCCAGATACGTGTATTTTATGAGATTTGTTGACACTGACTGTTCCATTACTGATGTCGCAAAGATTCAGCAGGCTTTTATGGTAAGATAAATATTAGCAAGGCAATATTAATGCCGAATGGCAATCTTTATATCCTACTTAACGTGGTTGCGTTATTAGAACGCTACATTGTTATCGTATTCGCTGTGAGAGGTCCTCTCATGTAGATGTAGAGAAATATTCAATAGACTTGTCAAGTGACATATGGCAGGAGCCATACAACATAATTTACTTTGTGTTGTAAATAGAAGTGTATGATATTTATGAGGAAAAAATGAATCCTCCATAACAGCATTGTTTTATTACATGCATATATGAATTCTACTCTTCACCTTCACCTTTTTATACACACACATGATGTCTATTTGTGTGCATGCTTACACACACATATGTATGAATATATATATACACATGTGCGTGTATATATATATATATGTAAGTGTATGTATGTGTGTGAATGTGTGCATCTGTATGTATATATAAATGCCTGAGTGTATATATATATATATATATATATATATATATATATATATATATATATATATATATATAAATAATATATAAACATATGCATATATCCATACATATATGTACATACCTACATCTATATGTATACATACATGCATATATGGGTACAGGACATCAAGAAAACGTTAGACACAATGAGAAACAAAAACATAAAGGCGAAAACAGAAAACGAACTTTTTTTCGAACAACGAAAAAAACAAACAGAGAAACGAGAGAGGTTTAGGGAGATTGCTAATGTATGTAGAGAGGTATAAGAGAAGATAGAGGGGTGGACAGAGTGGTGGTAGGGGAAATAGCAGTGGTTAGTGAGATAATGCATTTGGATTTGTAATGGAGAGGGAGTACAATATTATGCAGAGGTGTATCAAATTGAGTACAGGGAAGTGAATACGGAGGGGGAGGGTTGATAGGTTAGTATCCAAAGGAATGGAGTAGTATTAAGTATTTTTGGTAAGGAGAGAATATAAGAGGAGACTACTTAAGAGAGTGGGGAGGCTATGAGGTAGGTGGGAAGTAGTGGCTCATGAGAAATTAGAAATATAAGTATAAGAATCGATTAAAGTGGTAGTATTTGTTGAGGTAGTAGGTTGCTAGGCTTAACATATCTTCGTACAAGGTTAATTTTGAGTATGGATAATTTTAGTTATGGGTTTACATAGATTTAATGGGTAGAACCTGTGTTTACAAGACGATGTTACATCTGAATATCTATTAAGTAATGAGGTGTTGTGGAGGCGAAGAAGGGTTAGTAATTCTCTTAAACATAATTTAGACATACCGATGTTTGCGTTGTAGTGGAGACCCTCAATTACAATGGACCAGGATAGGGTATATGGAATATTTTGAGATTTAAGTTTGTGTATATAATTTGCTAAGGAGATTGATAATTTAGAATTTGTATTGGAGAAAGTGTTCATGTGTGCAGGGTAGCGGCGCTTGAAATGAACGGTGCCGCCGATAGAGAACCTTGTTTCCTTAGAGTGCGGTATTATAACACGGCGCTAGTAGACTACATTTTTATGTAGGCAGAAGCCTCTAAGAGGGCATATTTGAGAAGCCCGACAATTGCAAGTTTTCCTACCTGCTGACTTCAGTATAGCTAACCCACACAAACAACGCACCCACAGCACGATCCACGCAACATTTTAAGATATACGTAATTCTATAGATTTTACTAAATGTTAGCTACTTTCATTATACATTTCAAATACCGTGCAATGTAATAATTTTACTGTTTAACGGGAATTGGCGCAATCAACTTTTTCAATTTTGTAGAAATAAATTAAATAGCGTCTTCCTGAACTGAAAACGTGTCGTTTTGTTGTTACGTAGTCGACTAAGAATGGCTTCCGTATAAAATTCGGACTAGAGCGTAGCATTTCAACAATTTAAGAGACATGTTGCACAATGAATTTTTGGACGATTTATTCCATCGTAATACATGATTTACATGACAATAGTGCTTTGATCATATTTCTCCTTCCTCAGTGAGAAACTATACCAACTATCTCACTGTGGTTATCAGTTATAATTTGTGTACCAAGCTGTTATAATTTTCAATCATTTTCTGACTCGAAATTTACTATCAATTTGATCTACTCGAAATAGTAAGGAAATATGCCTCGAATGGCATACTTAAAGAAAGGATATTTTGGATAAGTTTATCTGGCAGAATTAGTGCGCTCAGTAAAATTTCATTAGTCACAAGTTCTTTTGTTCAGAATTCATATATATTTAGATAAAAAGCCATAAAAATTACTAATACGTTTTTGCATATATATGAGCTAGTTTCATGCTGGGGCATTCGTATATAGAGCGGATCATATTCCAAACTACTTTCGAAACTTCAAATATCTAATCAAAAGTAAAGCGAAAATTGGATACTTAAAGTTTTGGTAGAATTCGTAAGGTAAGCAATGAAATATATGAGGAAATATATTAGATATTATAACCATGAATAATGGTCGTTTCACTG
>NC_142929.1:23472856-23480356 GCF_046866305.1 Octopus bimaculoides | reverse complement strand
AAGATCTAAACTGTTAACACAGGGTGCTCAAAAAGTCTCTCCGCAGTGAATTTTTGTCACTGCTCAAGTATTGTCTATCCATTTGTAGGCCAACTCACTGAAAGTAAAATCAATAATGCATACTCTTTCAACACCTCTTATAAAGTTTTTTTTTTTAAATCTTGTAAGGTCTAATATATTCTTTTGTAGTCTTATACCATCTTATAAATATTTCACAATAAAATACTTACTGCGGAGAGGCTTTTTGAAAAGCTTGTATATGAATGCGAAAGAGATCGTTGAATAACTGTAAACCTACTTTGGGCCACCCTGTATGTGACAAAATAAGCATTCCGAATTGTTCTCCTTATACAAGACTTGAATTTTTCCTGTCACTTCCAGTTATAGAGTAATATTTAAAAGTGCTATGAATTTTTAGCAATTACCTACATAAAGCAAATACACAATACGGTTTTATGTTTGGTTTACGGTTTTTAAAGAATGAATTTTCTGTTCCCGAAATCATTTTATTTGCTATGAGAAGAATAATGATCTAAAACGGTGGTTACCAACAGGGGTGCATATGAGCCCCGGGGGGAGGGGGCAGTAAAGACTTTGTTCTAAAAATCTATTTGCGATAAATGCTTATACTTCTACAATATACGATATTTTTTTTTATTCTATGCAATTCCTAATAATATTAAACTATAAAAATAAATAATAAGTTTTTTTATCATAAGGACAACAATGGGGATCCATCTGCGTAGAATAAAAATCGAAGGGGTCCATATATCAAATGCAATGGGTAACCATTGTTCAAAAGTATGCAACAGACAATTTTGATTACACATTTTTCAGACTCAGAATCGCTCAAAATGTATCAGTTACTTTCCTCTGTATTTTCCCGTTTTCTGATACTCTATAATTTGCGAACTTACCAAGGGGGAATTTACTGTTCTCCGTACCAGAATGTGTACAGTGTCTTTCTTGTTCGCATTTCTAACATTTAACGATACAATTATAAATATTGGATTATTGCTGCATAGACATTGCAGCATATAACGTATTCGTATTAAGTTAAGTAAATTCTTATAAGATAAAATATATAATTTGATACATATATGCTTATGCGTACGTAGTTTATATTATAAATATACATATATGCATACACACACACACACACACACACACACACACACACACACACACACACACACATACACACATATATAATACGATCGCAGAATATAATATTGCCCTCATTAAAACGGTTTATTAGAAGAAATATATAAAGCAATTTAGTACAGAAACTTGATACTCCAATAAAATTGCCTTGGTTTATATTAAGTTTATGTATGTTATAACTTATATTTTATTTCCTGTCTCATTTCAAAAGTTATTGGCAAGAAAAGTTACTTTTTAAATACAAATTTATATCTAAAGACTTAATATGTTATATAGAGAAAAAATGCCGTCGGAAAGGGGTAGTGATAAGCTACATATGTTGAATAATAAATTCGAAGATAAAAATAAAATATGCAAATATAGTATAGTGTAAAACTGATATCTGCTATTGGTTTCATATCTGTATTATAATAATTATAAAATATCAAAATACTATATGTGGGTTTGCGTGTGATACTGAGCATCTGTTTGAAAGTGTGTGTATATATGTATATATGAATGTGTATACAGACACACATTCACAAACACACATATATAAATGCATCTACAAATGTATATATATATGGCTCAGTAAATGTATATATATATATATATATATATATATATATATATATATATATATATATATATAATAGATAAAGAGATAGATAGATAGATAGATAGATAAGCACATACTATGTATGGTATATATATATATATATATATATATATATATATATATATATATATATATATATATATATATATATATTATGCATTATACAAATATGTATGTATCTGACGCATTATACAAAAGTGTATGTCTATGTAAAGAGGTTGATGGACAACTAAAACACGGAGAGAGAACAAAAATGCGTAGGGATTAGCTGTTCAACACATATATATGTTGTGTGTGTATTTGTGTATTATATATGTGTGTATGTATCTATGCATGTATCTATAAATACACACACACACACACACGTATATACAAATATATATGTACATATACATATGTATATACATTTACATATATATATATATATATATATTTACATGCATGCATATGTAATAATATGTGTCACATTAACTCTCATTTATGCATGTATATGTTCCTATATGCGTATTTTCGTGTGGCGTGTACATTTATATGTACAGGCATGGTGCAGCTGAAATCATGTATTTCTGAAAAAGATGATTAACTACGACCTCTAAGACAATCACAGATAACCCTTCGTATGGAAGGTACGTCCATGTCGACACGATCTGGAACATGATCTATTAGGGAATCCAAACAGAGGTTCATGCTAGAATTTGAGCCAAACAAAGCATTCTACACTCAAGTCAACCATAATACTTTCCTTTCCAGAAAAATCCTCGTTTTGTCTTTTGTTGAGATTTATCGTCCTTAAAATGCGATTCTCTTTCATTCGCGACGTCACGCTCGATAGCATGATGTCTGCAATTATACGCCAACATGACTGACTGATGGAGAGATTATTCATTAAATTTTCAATTGTGGGGGAATAATTCGTATCTACACCATGTGTTGCGTGATTTTCTCTTGTTCGACATACATAACATATATCGTATGGATATATATATATATATATATATATATATATATATATATATATATACATACATGCACACACACGCGCGCATACACACACGCAAACACACGCATATATATATATATATATATATATATATATATATATATATATATATATATATATATATATATGTATATATATAATGTTATGTACACATTCAAGCACACAAAATCTTGTACACATTCACACAGACAGACACACACACATGTCTGTTTGTATGTATGAATGCATGCATACATACATACAAGCATGCAAATATACATTCATACATTATGTACGTTTGTATGTATGTATGTGTGTGTGTATGTATGTATGCATGTGATATAATCTTCTTAGATCTTCTTAGCTTTGACAGTGACTGGCACTCAATTTTTCTTTTGGCAGAACTGTTGGCCTATGAAATCTATATTTCCTGGATCACTCACTTCCTGCCAAATCGCTGCACAATCTTGATAATGGGCTCTCCCTGAACCATACACTCTTACATGAAGTGTGAGTTGAATAAAAATGCATTTTGTGCAGGACATGTTGCCCTTTTGACCGATGTATTACTCTGAATATCAACAATCTATTTCTGTAATGCTACAATATCCAACGGAGTTCACATGTGCATAGATGTAGCACACGTCACTCCTTACTACCGATTACATCCAGGAATATTTGTGTTTAATGTAAGCATCTACTGCTGAGTTACACATGTTTTATCTAAAGAGAATACATCCTCCAAATTGCTGATGCCACTTGTCTCTTCTTCAACCGACCATATGCATAATAACTACAGTTATATTGATAGAACAACACAGCCCATTCATCGCAAATACAATCACCGAATTTGTTATAAATGTTATTAATCATCGTCAATTACATCCTCTATTACTGACTGCACAAACTAACGCTCAGAATGCTTGGGTCGCACAAACTGGTTTTGATACACTGCGGAAAGAAATAGTTTACCATTCTTGAATCTCTACTGGGCTCGGATCTCAGGGACAGTAGTGTGCTGCTCTCTCATCGCATTTTTCTGCTGCTGGACCGGCAACTAACAGAAGTAGTGTTCTCAAAAACAAGGACACCCAACTTATTGATACGAATAACCCTACAGAGGTGTTGCTTCTTCTCGTGCTGTATTTTCTACCACTCGTAACATATTCCATAGAGTTAGCATTTGATCCTTCCTTTCCGGAGCAAAGCCTTTATAGAATTTCCCTTTTCCCTACAGCTATCTGATTGCAGCTACAAAATGAGTATATTAAACGTACATATTTTTCAAGTGGTGAATGCTTTGTAAGAGAGATCAGCACAGTCCCTTCGTCAAAAGACAAAAAGCTAAAAAAAAATAATAATAAACAGGGTCTAGTAGAAGCATTAACGCTGCTTCACCGACATTTAAAGGCAAGAGTGACGTATAGTAAACTTCAGAATAATCTTCGCAACTTCGTCCGACAGAATGTTGGTGAACAAAACAAATAACTCAGTGATTTAATATATAACAATATATAGCAAGCAATAGACAAGGGCAAAGAAAATCATAAATATCAAGTAAAATCAGGAGAATATTATGTCAGGGAATTCTGCGAAGCAAAATAATTAATGCGACAGACTGGAAGAGAATATTGTAAACATCCGTTATGCTATAAATCTTTCAGCTTCTATTATTATTTAGAATTAGTGAGTCTATCAGGTTATACGTAACTAACTAAATCTTATTCTATTGACGTACATGGATTATCATAGCATTTTAGTTGACATGAAGAAAAGTAATGCAACTGATGTAAAATTTAGATATTAAAGCTAACAATAATTATTTAATTCACAACACCTATTGATTATAATTATACCGTTCGCGATATCATTTTTCTGTTGGTAATACTACGTGTAAAACATAATATAATAACATATAAAGCATTATGCTCTTTCATCTATAGTTCAGTGTTCTCTACTTACAAATATAAGGAATTTAAGAGGTTAAATCACATATTCCCCCGTATATTGGGAAAACTATATCAAGATCAATGAAGAAGTACCACGCTGTATGGTTAGTGAAAAAGTGGAAATCATTTGTGAAATAATAATTCAGAAGATTTTGCACACTAACAAATTTTTTCTGTCTTGTTCCTAAATGTGCCTAACCCTGTATAAATGCTGGAACTTACACTCTGGCAATTCGCAGTAAATTAGAATTCAAGAAACGTGATAATGGCTTTAAACGTAAAACAAATCTGACATTACAGACATTGTAAAACCTGACAAATTCATGTATTTTCTGATAAAATAAAAGTAATCGCATGAATTAGATAATGATAGTTGCAGTGCGCTTATATCTAAAATTATAGAAAGTTAATTTAAATGTTTAATGCCATTAACAATGAATATCACGTTAAAGATATGAGACAAAAGTTGGGGATCGTGGAGAATTGTTTATTAAGGCGTGAACTAACAATAGCAACGAAATACATGATTGGTAGGACTCATAGTTAACCCTAATAGCAAATCAATAAACTAGATTAAGTTCGAAATTGGAGTGGTTACTAAGTATTAAGTTCGAAATTGGAGTGGTTACTAAGTACACTATCAATGATGAAAGCGTCAAATATCAATATAAAGAATTCCAAAAGACTTTGCCAGACCAATAAGTTTAGTACTGAACAACAGTTAAGTAGAATGAGTAACTTCACATTGATGAGATCTATTATTCTATTTCAAAATCTCTGCATTGAAATTCGCTTGAAAGCTGTGCTACGCGATTGTCAGAGACATAGGAATATTCATATATAAATATACATGATGGGGGCGGGGTGTATATATTATTAGTTCCAGTAGTTAGACTGCAGCCGTAAAGAATTTAAGTCGAACAATCAAACCCAGTAGCTATTTTTCAAGGTGGCGCTTTTAACGAACCGCTTCGTTACAGCTGCATACAAACAACAACGCCCGTTGTAAGGAGGTGGGGGTAGTACAAACATTGACACAAAGACACATATACATGCATACATAGCACTTGCTCACCATTACCTGAGAGTTTTGGGTCTCACTGACACCATTAACTCTCATAACCTATGTATATATATATATATATATAATTTTATATTCTTTGAATGAGGCAGAAATTTACAAGTGAAGCTATAGAACAAATACATTCGTGTATCGAGCCAACAGTCCACTTTTACCTCTTGGTGTAACGACATACTAACATAAGGCCAATGATCTAAAGGCCCACATCTTTTCACTGTTTGCCAAAAGCTCTGATAAATCTATAAAGTATAAATATATGTGTTCAAAAAACCTCTTAGACTAATCTTAAACATTAGACTAATCCACATGCAGGAAAGAAGCTCATATAAATGAAATTATATAGAAACAGAGGCAGAGAGATGATCGTTGGATGTGAATGATCACCGTTTCTTGCTGAAAGAAATGAATATAAATATAGAATGTATTTATGTATACATAGTTACACACAAACACACACACACATGTATATATACATGTACGTGAGTCTGTCTGAGTGTGTATGTATGTATGTATGTATGTATGTATGTATGTATGTATGTATGTGTGCATGTATTATGCATGTATGTATGTATGTGTACGTATCCTAGCGGGATCCGTATAGCATGGACTTGTATCTAGTCCGCTCCTTTCTAGAATTCTTTATTTACCTTAACTACATAAGAGCTCGATATATTTTGTGAGAATGTTTCGGTTTCCAGTCATTAGATTATTCAAAACTGTTTAACAAATATACTAACGTTTAAATGAACGCTAAAACTAACAAGATCATCCTTTCGATTTATATACAGATAACATAGTTGCAATTTTGGAAACTGAATTATCTGCCTCCTTAGGTCATAACTTATATAAAAGACAATTTACTGATGTAAGTTTGTTAAAGATGCGTTAAGTATAAGATGGATAATTTTAAAGAGTTGGTTTACTATTTCTGTGAAAACATTAGGTGCATAAATGAAACGAAAGTTTACATTTCTATTAAAACTTTACATCTATTATTCTTGACGAAGTTTTTATCCACCGAGGGAAAGGAAGATCATGAATTATTAAAAATGTTATATGCATGTGTTGTTATGAAGTTAATACCTAATAAGGTAAATAATGGTTAAGCGAATGAGACAAGGATCCTAATCATTTTGAATGTTCTATTCTTTTTTTCCGCATCTACGAACTGCTACTATTTATAAAAGAATATTTTGGTCTTAACCTCGATTTGTACAAATGCCTCGTTATTTGAGATTCACATTATTCGCAGTGCCTTGTAATAACCGTCTTGTAATATATTCACATAAATACTTTGAGAATAAGTTAATTTGAAGATCTATTTACGTATTATAATTATATAATATATTTGTTAATAACTAGTGAATAGCTAGCAATATTCTGGACAGCAGTAACTTTTAGATATAAAATTTCAATAATTTAAAGTTACTCCTTAATGTGGTTATGTAACATTTTGTCGTTCTCTCCCTTTGTAATAATTAGCCGATCATCCCGATATAGTCCACTTATTACATCATTTAAACGTTTCTGTAAAACGTAAAATGGAAATTGAAGTAAAATACTCTGTGCACAACTTAGGCGATGAAAGAAAAGAACGTCATCCAAACTTCTGAACTTCACCACTGATCTTCTTCAAACGGGGAACATACATTAATTATGTTCCAGAGATGGTTTTAGACCCTTCAATGTTTTCACATAATGTTTAATGGGGCATCTGGTGCCAGAAAAC
>NC_142929.1:23417856-23467856 GCF_046866305.1 Octopus bimaculoides | reverse complement strand
TGATTTCTTTACTTCTGAAAGCCTTTGGACACAGTTCGTTTCTGCAGGCCAAACCGATAAGTAGTAATATCATGCCATTTATTTTCGGGGCATCCCCTGCGAAATTTCAGTGTGAATTGTATTATATTTTTGCTGATATTTTTAGTATCAACAATTTCTGTTATAATTTTGGCCGTGTCGTGTATTAGTTGGTTCATATACCGTTATTATTGTGTAATTATTTCTGATGTGACAATAGTTTGTATGATCCTGGCTCTACATTTGTTGATATTGTTACTCATATTGTTTAGCCCTTCTCAGTCTTAATCAAGCGTGCATATCAACAAAAATCGATATCATCGTAGCTATTGAATATCTACTAGATATGTGGGAAGTTCTGTCTGTGGGTGTGTTTGTGGAGTTGTTAGCTAACTCCCCCTACATCGTTTTATCGATTTTGATTAAACTTAACACGTTAGTAGAACTCATGTTTGGAAACCTCGAGAATATGATCCCTGTAAGTGATCCTTATATATGTTTTTAACATATTTAACATATTTTATTTTAATATCCAAGGAAAATAACCCATTCATCTCTGGAAGGGATCCTTATATATATCAAAGGGAAATAAACCATTCATTTTCCTAAGTTATTTGGAATAAATCAAATTGAATATGCTTATTTCTTAGTATTTGAAATGTAAGAGTTATTTTAGCAATTTATCCAGTACAACCCTTAAACAAGTACATAGTATTTTCCTAAACAATAGATCCAATTATTTCCGTTAGTGACTTATTTACAAATATACGAACACTAGCGCACCTGAGGGTAATATTCTCTGGGAACGCACAGAAGTCCTTTTCAGAGTTATTTACTTTGAATTGTTATTATCTCATATCTGATTAGCCTCTTACTACGTAACATGCTTCACAATTTTAGTATACATACCTTATTAGCATTTCCTCCTTTATTCTATATACTCTGGGAACGCATTAAAGCCCTTTTTCGGGGCTACTTTATTTGAATTCTTACTATCGGGTAACTAACTTCATGTTATTTCATAACTGACTTCACAATTTGGGTATTGATAACTAATTAGGAATTCCTAAATAGAAGATCGTGTGTAAAACAGTTCGGTATTCTCAATAAATGCACAAAAACCGTTTTAAGAGCTACACACATTGTATAGTTGTTACTGGATTAGCGAAAAAAATATGAGAACGGAACCAAGGGATAAGCTCCGCTCTCCCGGGAATTACCGCGTACGTCAGCTAGTTCTTTAATAACGAGTATTACATTATCTAATGCATCCTTCGTTATACAACACCTTCCTTTTCTATTCTTAGAACTTATGTATGATATTTAATGATATTTATGGTAAGGATACTTAAGGTTAATATGCTCGTTTACTGGTGAGAATTTTAAGAAATACGCCTAATATCCTGGTGATGTACTATCTTCAAATTACGTATATCTTATCGTTTCGATTAACTTCTTGGGTATAGTATTATATTCTACTGCATACAATTGCGTGTGTTGGCATGAGATCACATATATGCGTATTTCTGTGTGTGTACACGTGCAACAAAAGGAAAGGAGCGTGGAATCGGTGATGAAGCTGAAACAAGAAATAGAAAAAGAAACAAAAACAGATTTTTAGAAGAAACATAAAAAATAAAAACAAAATAAATATTCAAAATGAGAAAAATACATCACGAGATTAGTTCATTATTTAGATAATTTAAGGCAGCGAGCTAGCAGAATAATTAGCTGGCTGGGCGAAATGCTTAGCGACATTTCCTCTGTCTTTACCTTGTGAGTTCAGAATCTGTCGACGTAGACTTTATTTTTCATCCTTTTGCAGTCGATAAAATAAGCACCAGAGTCGATGTAATCGACTAAATTCCTACCCACGCAAAACGAATTTTTTATCATTATTATTATTATTATTATTATTATTATTATTATTATTATTATTATTATTATTATTATTATATGTTTGACTTTTGTTTTGCATTTGTACAAGTTGGATCCAAGAGACCTCAAGAGACAACAAGTTATTATTATTATTATTATTGTTCAGTAGTTTTATTTTTATAAAGTGCTTTCACTTCACTACCGAGCGCAGCTCTGTGCGCCTTGGGTATGTGCTATGGTTTGCTGTGGTGCTCTTATGTTTACTGTATTGAAAGCGTTTTGCGTAGAATGTGTGCAGTACCCAGTAGTGCAATTTTCTGTATGTTTTTATTATTATTATTATTATTATTATTATTATTATTATTATTATTATTACTATTATTATTATTATCAAAGTCGGCGAAATGACAGGAGAATCGCTTTTCATTCCTTCGGGATAGATAAATTAAGTACTGGGTTCGATATGATCGATTGTCCACCTGGACACAAAAATCCAGGCCTTGTGCTTATAGTAGAAAAGATATTAATGATAATTCTTATTATTACCTCAACCTTCTCTAAGACGGAGGTATTGTTTTCAGTCATCTTTGTTTGTTTGTTTTTCCGTGGACAAGATATCTCAAGAACCGCTGGATGGATTCAGAAGAAACTTTCAGCGATGTTTGGCTTCGTGACAGGCACGAACTGATTAGAATATTGGGATCGATCCGATTACTCTCTGAGTGCATTTATTATTATTATTATTATTATTATTATTATTATTATTATTATTATTATTATTATTATTATTATCATTATTATTATTATTATTATTATTATTATTATTATTATTATTATTATTATTGAGTGAGAGAACAGTGCATGCCATCATAGTGACACTGGGATAAAATATACGAAGTCCAATATACCCTTCATGATTACCCGTCTGATAAGGGTACACCAGGAACATGCATCACAACCATATGTGTGCGACATAGTCATCTCATATCAAGATAAACAGCGCATGACGTCGCAGATGGGACCCAGTTAGAATTTTCTTTAGGTTGAGTAGCCCATTCCGCTCAAAAGGTCCCTAAATAAGGTTTGTTTAAGGATGTTGAGCAAAACACCCATATTTCCAAAGGTGAATTATTAAAACCGCAAAGAATACCTCTCAGCACATGGCTATGATGCTCCCCCACTACTTGATCATTTTCCCATATTTTTGCAGCATTTTCGGATACACAAATCTAATGTATGGTTATTGGTTTACATTTCGACATAAACAGTACCCATTAGTATATTTCAGGTTTATTTTAGTTGCCTTATATATTTAAATGCTCATTTACTATCATTTTTCTGTTCTTTTGTTTTGGCGGTTGGTTTTGAACATATACAGTTACCATTTGCTATGTGTGCACATACACACACACATATACACACATACATACAAGTGGCACCTTTCGGTAACCATTATGAGAATTACAGTTGATCCGATCAGCGGAGCAGCCTGCTCGGGAAATTAACGTGCAGTGGCTTAGAACTTCACAAACACGCAACGTAATCCTCAGCGGGATTCGGCGTGACACAGAATACGACGTAGCCGGCCCTTTGAATTGTAGGGACAACTTATTTTCGGCAGCTGAGTGGACTGGAGCGACGTGAAATGAAGTGTTTTGCTCAGGGCCAAAACGCGTCGCCGAGAATTGAACTCATGAACTTACAATCCTGAGTTGATTACCCTGACTACTAAGTCACGGACCTTCACGCACATAAAACATGGTCCATACATCTACTTATGTTAGAAGTCTGTTAAAGCGGCGATGCAGCAGAATCGTTAGCACGGCGGGCAAAATACGTAGCGGCATTTTGTCCGTCTATACTTTCTTAGTTCAAATCCTGCCGAGGTTGACTTCGCATTTCCTTCTTTTGCGGTCGGGAAAATAAGTACCAGTTAAGCACTTGGTCAATGTAAACAATTTACCCCTCCCCTGAAATTGCTGGCCTTGTGCCGAAATCTGAACCATACATTACAAGTCTGCTACGTAGGTGGATTCAGCAAGATTGTTAATAATTTTTTTTTTAAATACTGAACAAGAATACTGAACTAGGCGTAGGAATGACTGTGTAGTAAGTAGCTTGCTTACGAACCACATGGTTCTGGGTTCAGTCCCACTGCGTGGCACCTTGGGCAAGTGTCTTCTAATGAAGCCTCGACCCGATTAAATCCTTGTAAGTGGATTTGGTAGACGGAAACTGAAAGACGTCCGTCATATATATGTATACATATATTTATATATATATATACATGTGTGTGTGTGTGTGTGTGTGTGTGTGTGTGTATGTGTGTGTGTATGTGTGTGAGTATGTGTGTGTTTGTATATCTGTGTTTGTCCCTACCAACATCTCTTGACAACCGATGCTGGTATGTTTACGTCCCCGTAATTTAGTGGTTCAGCAAAAGAGACCGATGGAATAAGTACTAGGCTTACAAAGAGTAAGTCCTGGGGTCAATTTACTCGACTGAAGGCGGTGCTCTAGCATGGCCACAGTCAAATGACTGAAACAAGTAAAAGAGTAAAAGAGTAAGAGTTTAGAAATAATATAACTGATATAACAGAATGACATTCACTTGCCAAGCAAGTAAAACACCGAACTAGTTAATTATGACAGCCCACTTATAAATTATTCAGAATACTGCTCGTTAAGTTATCGCTGTTTCTCTCAGGATGACATCATTACATCAATGAGTGAAGTTGAATAAATAAACAGTAAAGAGTTACACAATTCAACACTTTACTACTGTGATATGGATATTGATATAAACGAGTGGATGAAGGCATTTGTTCTACTGTTATGTTAAGTTCCGTGTCTCAAATTCCTGGCCATGGTAGTACGTTGTGTCTTTGAGTAGGATGCTTCATTTCATAAGGCTTCGTTGTCCTCGGTTCTAATTAATATCATATATTATTTTGATGCGGACTTCTCTCTTCCCACTTGATACTTGCATTTCGTTAGCATACAGATTTTAGAAGTGAGAGCAATAAGACTGTAGATGCCTCATTTTCCGTGGTTGCCTTTCTTTGAAATGAGACACATTGACGAGTGCTTGTAGATGACAGTTTATCCGAGTAAAGATTGTGAGATTAAAGACAATGACGGGTATTGTGGTGTCTTCACATGTAGTGCGTGAGGATAACGGAAGATATATTGATGTTTGTGATATTGAAGAGACATTGTTGGTGGAATCAAGGTAGGAAGTTTCGTGAACCAGAAGAGAGCAAAATTGAATATGATGACTACCCAATATGTGTCGTTTGAAGCGGGGATAATGATTGCCAGTTCATAATAAACTCTACTAGCGAATACGTGTCGCCCACGGAGCCTGTCCGAAGAGCACTTAGAATGACGAAACTACTTTGCATACGTTTGTTCAGTGAGCAAACGTTCCTTAACGTGGGGAATAATGTCGAAACTCCATGAGTGCGATTACATCACGAGGATTATTTTCTGGGTTCCATGGAGCAGTTGTTGTTATCGAGAAATAGTCCTTGATGCAAGATGAGATGTCTCTTAGAATTGCTACAATTTTCCGATTCGGCGCTTCCAGTTTTTATCCAATTTCATGATGTGGTTTGGTTTTACCCCTTCAGCGTATTCTTGCATATCAAACCGAGTTTATGCCTTTCTATATCTATTCAGAAAATATTTGGTATGTATGAGTTACATTTAACCAGTAATAATTTATTAGTGTTGTCGTTGTTATTGTATTCGTTTACTGTTATTTATTTATTATTTCGTGTTCGGTCTCTGAATCTGACTTATTATCTATCCTATTTTATTACTTGTCCCTTTTCTGGAAGAGCGCTGGCCATTTTTCCCAATCCTATTCTGATTTTGATTTCTTTTCTGCAACCATTGCCGTATGGCTTCAGTTGAACAGCATCCTGATGTCTTTCTTGAATGCAATTTCAATCCTTCATACATATGATAAGGTTTATAGTGTGTCCGTAGAATGTGTTATTCATTAGCGATTCGGTTCAGCAGATTTTGTTAGGAGAGATATAACTCAGAAGATGTGAATTTTCAGTAGGGACTATCTCTTAAAACTCTTCTTTATTTGATGATAGGGATCCGGATATTGTTATTAGGTTTTCTGCTGCTTGGAGTATAACGGTTGTTTTTCTATTCTGCCATGACATGTTGATATACTGTCTTACCATTGGGTCATTGGTCATTAGTGTTTGCAGAGAAAGTGTCTTCAATATATACGCGTGAACTATGTTTTCTAATTTATTTTAATAGTCAGTCTATGGCAGGTTTATGATTCGTTACTGGCCGTCGTCTTCGTCATCTTTTTGATTTCCAAACTCTTCTTCATTAAATGTGTATAATGCCTATACACATCAATACATGCACACACAAGCACATCAAATGCTCACCTATGCATATGCATAAATATATATACATACGCGATGCGGGTGCGCGCGTGTGTTTGTGTTTGTGTGAGTACGTCTGGCAAGAATGCACATGTTCATTATGTGACACCAAGTCAAGACATTTGGCCGAAAGCTAGCCAATAAGAATGTAAATGTCAAAATCTACATTAGATGTTCGTAGTATTAGTAGATTTTATACATTGTTATCTTCCGCATGAACAGTTGGAATTATTATCAATTTTTTGTTATTATTTTTAACTCCCAGAAAAGTGATCATTTCAGTCAAAGTGCATTTCCTGTTTCTTTTAGATATATTGAAATGATCAATAACGACAGATTGATTTTACAAGCATAGTAAGATCGATCTTTGTAGTTGAGTCTTTCATCAACTGAAAGGCCTTAGCAGATTGGAATGAATGCATTCCCCATTAAGAATTGAAACAGGATCGTATGCCTCCCTTGCAATGAAAACATATCGTAAATTTATAGTGATAACCAAAATATGCATTATTTTATGTTATCAAATCACTTGTGCTTCTTTAATCATGGTTGTTTGTGCGTGTGCATCTCTTTTTATGAGAATACTTTTTGTGTGTATGTTGGGGAAATTATGTTATTTTTGAAGAAGGGAATATAGGAAACAGACAGAAAATAAGAAGCATAAGCAACTACTGATAGCAACAGTGAATGCTGAAAAGGTTGACTGCATTTGTTTTTCACTGTTCTTATGACCTGAATGACATCAAAGACAGACAACAAGATGGTGGAAGAACATGTTGCCACACTTGGTTAACGTATAATAGAAACTAAGTTAAGCAGTTGAAGTAAGAGTTAATGAAAGAATACAACTTAATTCGAAGAGAGAAAAGATAAAGGGAGGTGTTTGTAGTGAGTAATGTTAAACTGCGTATTTTGTGAAATTCTATTCTTCATATGACTGCTGTAAAATGTGCTGGAGCTTCCTATCAATTGAACATTATAATATACAGTGATATTATTTGCACATCAAGACTTTTTTGACAACATACAATGCCACTTTTACAACGAGATGAATGTAGTCAATTCAAGTAATCTTATTATATTCTTAACGCACATTATATCAAAACCAGGTTGATGAAAGGAAAGTCATAAATGAAGATATGAGGATACAGAATATAAAGCGATGCAAATAGGAACTTTAAAAAGATACATAATAAGTCACATTTAACGTTTCTCTTAATACATTTTCTTCGTTATTTTAAAAGACTAAATATCACGTCACGATGAATGATTCAAAACGAAATAAGCGAATTTCTAACGAAGTGACACAAAGTATATCTATCCATATATCTATGTATCTGTCTGTCTGTTTCTCTCTCTCTCTCTCTCTCTCTCTCTCTCTCTCTCTCTCTCTCTCTCTCTCTCTCTCTCATATATATATATATATATATATCTGGGAGAATATACAAATAATAACAACAGACGAGGACAGGTGGTGTAAATAACAAAAGTATATATTAGTATGACGCTCGGGAATACGGAAAGTCTTTGACGTTTCGAGCTACGCTCTTCAACAGAAAGAATACGGAGACAAGGAGAAAAACACGGAGAAAAAAAATTGAATAGTGTTCAGTCAACGGTCAATCATAATAATGGCCGATCATAACAATGACTGACCGGAAGTTAGAAATTCTTATTTCAGGAGAGCTAAGAAAGGGGGAGATAACAAACGGTGATCGGGAACGAGGGGCTGTGTGTGGGAGGTAGAATGCTGGTGATCTTGACGTATGTAGTGTGAAAATGGGGAAGGGAGAAAGAGAGAAAGTAGTTGGTCAGTTGTAGTGTGTGCGTGGTGTGATGCGAGGGTATTGGTGTGGTGTGATATGAGGGTGTTGGGAGGTGGGGAAGGCATGGGTGGAGTGTGGGTTAGGCTGAGGGTGGGGTAGAGGTAGGGGTATGTGGGTAGGGGTGGGTGGTGGGTGTAAGGAATTGGATGGGGTGGAGTGGGAAGGTAGAGTAGGAGTGTGTTGGGGTGTGGTGGGATGAGCTTATGAGAGGGTGTTGACGAGGAGGGAGACGGGCAAGGTGGATGTAAGAGAGGGGGAAGATGGGTATGGGAGGGGAGAGGAAGAGAGGAGAGAGGGTGGGTATAAGAGAGGGAAGGTGGATTAAGAGAGGGGGAAGGTGGGTATGGGGGGAGAGAAAGAGGGGAAGGTGGGTATGGGGGGAGAAAGAGAGGAAGAGAAAGAGAGGAAGAGAAAGAGAGTGAGAGAGGGAAGAGGGGTATGGGGGGAGAAAGAGAGGAAGAGAAAGAGAGTGAGAGAGAGGGAAGAGGGGTATGGGGGGAGAAAGAGAGGAAGAGAAAGAGAGTGAGAGAGAGGGGAAGAGAGTGAGAGAGTAAGGGTAAGAGAGTAAGAGTGTAGAGAGTAGGAGAGTAAGAGTGTAGAGAGTAAGAGTGAGAGAGGGGGGAGTACGAGAGAAGAGAGTGAGAGAGAGTAAGAGAGAGGAGAGAAAGAGTAGGGGTGAAGAGAAGTGGGAGTGGAGAGAAGTATGAAGAGAGGTGAAGAGACGTACAAAGAAGTAGGAATCGGAGCAGGAGGTGGGGGAGGGGAGAGATGGGTGGTAGGATGGAGGGTGGGGGAGAGAGACAGGAGGAGGGGGTTAGATGAAGAGTGGAGGGGAGTTGAGCCCATGTGGCGCAAAGGAGCGAAGATAGAAGATTAATCCCTGTTCACGGCGCAAACGGGAGTCCGGATGGCCCCTGTGCATGGACAATCCAAACACAGACAGGTATTGCCGCAAGGAGTGGCCCGCAGAACGGAAGTGGCGTGACACCGGGGTGTCATTGCCGACGTTGATATCTCGGAGGTGTTCCGCGAATCGGTCGGCCAGGCGGCGCCCCGTTTGTCCGATGTACAGGGATTGGCAGAGAGAGCAGGAGAGGCAATATATGATGTTGGAAGTAAATGGTGGGGGTGCGTGGGGTGCGAACAATAAGGTTGGAGGCCGTGGCGGGGAGATGGGAGGAGAGGATGAGGTCATGGATAGTGGAGGACACAGTCTGTTGGTAGCTGAGCGTGGGGTCGGAGGGCAGAGGGCGGTAGAATGAGGTATCTCGAAGTTGACGGAGAGCTTACCAACCACATGGTTCCGGGTTCATTCCCACTGCGTGGCATCTTGCGCAAGTGTCTTCTACTATAGCCTCGGGCCGACTAAAGCCTTCTGAGTGGATTTGGTAGACGGAAAATAAAACAAGCCCGTCGTATATATGTATAAATATATATATTCATGTATGTGTGCGTATATTTTTGTGTGTCTGTGCTTGTCCCCCCAAAATCGCTTGACAACCGATGGTGGTGTGTTTACATCCCCGTAACCTAGCGGTTCGGCAAAGAATAAGTACTAAGCATCCAAAGAATAAGTCCTGGCGTTTATTTGCTCGACTAAAGGCAGTGCTCCAACATGGCCGCAGTCAAATGACTGAAACAAGTAAAAGAGTAAAAGAGTATATATATATATATTACTATATACATACATACGTATATATATATATATATATATATATATATATATATATATATATATATATATATATATATATATATATGCTTCACAGCGTTGAGTATAGACATATTTTTTCACGTCTGGCCGTATAGCCTTTTTTGTTTGTTTTCACTGTTTCGTCTTCCAGTCATGTTTTGTGTCCGACACTACATTCCTACATGGTACAAATTTAATTTATCGTCCGTGGGAAGAGCCATTCTAACGATGCGTCCTGCCCTAACTCTTCGAAACGCTTAGTTTTAGAATGGTGCCAGCTGACGATGGAAATGTTCTGTATGTCGCCTGTGTGTTTTCAGTACTCTGTTTATCATTTTGTCCACTGTTTTTTGCAACGTCCTGTACCCAGATATGCATCTATATATACATGCAGATGTAGGTATGTACAAACATGTACGTATATATGTATATACTCATTTATTACTTGTATTATATATATATATATATAATTGTGCACGAATTAATAGAAATATCAGGATAAACATAGTCATGTGAAAAATTCAGATCTCTTCTAGTCTGTGTGTATATGTTCATAGATATAATGTTTACCTTGAACGTCATTATATATCCATCTATTGTTGCTTTTTTAAGGAGATAATTATATTCTTATAAATGAAAATTCAGAATGCATCAAATTTCTGAAGACCGGAAATTGTTGAAGTACGGATTGCTGAACTTTCAATTACTAAAAGTGTGAATTGTTTAATGGTTTGAGAGTTAAAGTCAGCAAAATCTTGTTGGCGTCCAAGATAAAACAAGGTTGTAACATTTTCGTCAATCTTAATTCTGGATGGTAAGCAATATTTACAACGAGGGACAGCAGAATGGGAAGCATATTGTATCTAATAGCCATTGAAAAAATAAGTGCAGGGCTAAACTACCACCTTGCCAACACAGAGTCAACAAAAAGCCTTGGTAGATGAGGCCTGGACAGTGCAAGAAGATATAAAATACACTAGGAAAATAACAGAACATAGCCCTGAAATCTAGAAACGTAAGGTAATACTCCAACTTTGCTTTCTTCTTTGTTATCTTTTTGCAATTTAATTCATATCTTCTCGCAATGTTCCGGATTTGCCCAACAAGTCTCTAATGGAATATTACACAATGCTTCACCAATATTACTCAATAATAATAATAATAATAATAAAGATGATGATGATGATAATATTAACAACAGGGGATCGGCATTACACCTCACCACACACTGCAACAAAGAGACACTAAAGCCCCTATTACCACCTTAAAATCTCTCAAAATAACACACTATATTATAGTGTTATTCTCGGAGATTTTAACGTGGGTAATAGGGGCTTTAGCGTCATTTCTTGCTGTGTTCGGTGAGGTCCAAAGCTGATCCCTTGTTATAATTATATATATAATTTTAAAATATTTTGTGAAATTTACCTATGATGTTTTTATTTACGTACTGACTACCTGGTGAAATTATTACTGATTTTCACTTTTAATCATAAGGTATTTCGTCTGTATTTATTCTGAGTTCAAATATTGTCGAGGTCGACTTTGCATTTCATCCTTTCGGCGTCGATAAATTAAGTACCAGTTGCATACTGGAGTCGATCTAATCGACTGGCCTCCTGCCCCAAAATTTCGGGCCTTCATTAAATTATATTCATAAACAAATCACATCGAATTTATGCAACAAAATGCAATCATAACATTAAAAAAAAACTTTCTTATCTATATTTCATATCTTTACTTTTTTTCTTTTCCTCCTTTCAGTCACTTGACCACGGCTATGTTGGAGCACCGCATAAAAGGGTTTATATTTGAATAAATCGACCCCAGGTGTTTTCATAAAACCTTGTACATATTATATCGGTTTCTTTTGCCGAACCACGTAGAGAAACTGACACCAGTTGTCAAGTAGTGGTGGAGGAGACGCATACACACACATACATGCATATATATATATATATATATATATATATATATACGACAGACTACTCTCAATTTCCGTCTATGAAAACCACTCCCAAGACTTTGGTCCCCTCGAGGATAGAGTAGAAGACACCTGCTCCGCAATGGGACTGAACTTTGGACCATGTGCATGAGAAGTAAGCTTCTGACCACGCACCCACGCCTGCGCTTTCGTAGGCAAAAAATATTCGATAACCTACTATCGAAACCGTTTCATTTAGTTTCATGAACGTCTTGTCATCTACCACATATTTATTTCTTCTTGCTATATATATGAGGCTTTATTTTCTGACGGTGGAAATGGCTAGCGTAGATAAATTTGGAACATTCTCAAGCGTAACGGATATAATATTTGTTTGCTGGTAGAATCTAGCACGTATAGTTTTTTTTTCTTTCACTCTGATATAGCAAAAGTAGCATTGACCTTCAGTTTCCTTCATTCAAAGTCGATCAAATAACTAACAATCATATACTCAGATGGAATATATCAACTACATTCCTACCAATTACAGAATTCTCATGCCGTCAAAGTTTTATTGAATAATGCACGTCTCAATATACATTGCACGATCTTCAATGCTCATTAAAAATATAAGTATATATACAGTTGTGCATTGTACATAATATAGAGTATATTATGGTATGCTTTCTTTTCTTGTTCCAAACATTTATAACACATACACAAACTATCTGATGCATATACGCACACAGATATTCTCAACTCTGCACATTACACACATACATTATATGTATATATATTCATTTATGTATATATATATACATATTCATTTATATATATATATTCATTGATGTATACATACATATTCATTTATATATATATATATATTCATTTATATATACATATATATATATATATATATATATATATATATATATATATATATATATATATATATATTCATTTGTGTGTGTGTGCGTGCTGTATACAATTAATATTGATATATTGATCTTTTGTATATTATATATTTTCCTAACATGATTTACTACTGGATGCAGACAGTGTATATTAGTCTTGCATTTAATGTAAAATTTTAAAAGAAATAAAGGAAATATTATTGTAAGTAGAGTAAAATGGAAAGTGATAATGGACGAGGTATATTCTAATATTTATTTATTGGAAAGAAGAAAAGCCCAAAATCATAATTTGAAATATTAAATTATATATAACACGTCTTTGAAATGGAAGTGTGTGTATTTGTATAGCTATTTATACATATGTCTATTGGGGAATGGTTTTAAGCCAGAAGGACGATGAATCAGTAGGAAAGTTTACGATTTTTTTATTAATCTGTCTGAGTTCAAATCTCACCCTGGCCAAACTAGTATTTGGTTATTTCGGTGAAAATAATAAGAAACGGTCAGTCATGGGGTTATAGATTCTCCGTTTCAATCTCACTCTGTCTTACTCTCTCCAGCTCTTCTCTTATTCCTGTATCCCCTGTGCAATATTATGAATAGCATCGTTTCTGACCAATCATTGTTCCCCTTTCACCAAATGGTCTAGTGAAACAGTCCGAGGAGAAAATTATGTTGGTGTGCTTTGTTATAATTATCATTTTCAAATATTGTGTCTGTGTGCGTGTGTGTATGTGAGTGTGTGTTTGTAGGTGGGTGGTTGTGTTTATATAAATGAAATATCTATCTATGTGTGTGTGTGTCTCTATGTATGTGTAGAGAGACAAAGAAAGATATTCCGACGAAAATACAGTGACGTAAAAATGCATTATTTATCGATTGTCTGGCAAACGAGATCAGACAAAAGGGGTAAAAAAAAAACAACAGAAAGCAAACATTCCGTCTCCCAAAAAATCTTAACTATGTACAAAAAATATATACACGTAACAATGGTTCTGATATCTGTTCATACAGATATTAAGAAAGGCAGGAAACGAGATATATTAGCACAAAAAATGGACAAAATGACGACATTCCAAATTTTTTATATGGGAAATCGTTTAGCATAAGAATAGTTCTTGAATAGTAGAAAAAAAAATATTGAGAACAATTTAAGTTCCCATTAACTGAAACCAGGTAGATCAACATATTAAAGATTCTCAAATACTGGGCAAAAACTTTCTTTCCTCGACCGGACCATTTTCTTTTCAACAACATTCGATTGGGAACTAGTCGTATACAATCGCATTTTTGCATTTGCGGAGAGTTGTTGCAGTGTCGAATACACTAGGAGGGCGACTGCAAAGGTATTGAAAAGTAGTTTGAAAAGGTGTGGAAATAAAACATATTTCATGGATCTATCAACCAAAGATAATTTAAGTTCTTCTAATTCAATAAAGTTACACAAAAGATTTTAACTGTAACTTACGAAATTCTTAATTTTTATCTCTTCTAAACATTTAATTTGGTTTTCTTTCTGTAACGCGTATTATACAAATTTCCCACACTGTCATTTCTTTCCAGAATTACACAGACTTTTAAACTGATTAAATAAATAGTATTGATGTTTAAATAAGTACAGACATTTAGATTGATAGATAGGGGTAGGCATGTCTCTGTGATGATAAACCTTGCAATGGAAACTGCGTGGTTTCAGGTCTATCCCGCCGTACTTCACCTTAGGTAAGTTTCTTATATTATACACCGTACCAACCAATACTATGTGAATAAATTTAGCTCGTGGGTCTGTATATGCGTACGTGTAGTCTTCCAGTAGTTCTCAGCTACAAGAGGACACTCTTATCACGTACGCGTGAATGGAGTACCAAAGAATAACAGTGTGAGAGCAGGAATAACGCCTCACTTTACTCCACTGTCAAACGGAATCTCCTCTGAAAATTTTAAATCAAAGACGCCCTCAGCCATCAAGTCTTAGTGCAAGCTCTTAAGTCTACTGGTGATGTCTGGTTCGACGTAAGATTCACATTCTTCAGATATAAACATTACAACGGTTCTTTTCAGACCGTACAACAAGAAGTAAAACGATCCCTAATGTGGTGTAAGTTGTCTGCAATATGACCCAGGAGGTCTGCCTGATAACGCATAAATTGATTCAATGATCAAAATTTCAAACTCAACACTGAATACACCAAGTGAAATTTCCTGACACGCAGCATATGCGTGCACGCGTGTGTTATACACACATAAATTCAGATATACTCCCTTGTATTTTTGACAAATATCTTCTTTTTAAAGCCTCTAATTTAGCAACATTTAGAGAGTAGATTTCGTAGACAGAAACTGAAAGTAGCCCGTCGTATATGTATATATATTTTGAGCAGAACATTTTGTTTTTCGTGTTTTTTGAATTTTTTTCTCTACCATTGTTTGACTGTCAGTGTTGGTTTGTTTATGTTGCAAAAACCTGACGATTCCATAACAAAAAAAAGAACCATACAATTAGTACTAGCACAAGACTATAAAAAAAACGGTGCATGGTGATCGATTTGTGCGACTAAATCCCTATAAATCACTGCCATTACATGGCTGCAGCCCAATGATTAACCGGTAGAAGATAAAATGTGTGTGTGTGTGTGTGTGTGTGTGTGTGTATGTGTGTGTGTGTGTTTATATCTAAGTTTATAATTGACAGATTTAATTAAAATATTTTTTTAAAATTCTTTTTATCTCTGTGATCATTGATATTAACCTAATGACACATTTAGTTTCAGTTTGTCTTTTTTTCGTCTTATACAAGAGTGAACAATAGAACAAATATAGAAACAAACAGAGAAATATTACACAAAAATAAAAAAAAAAAGAATTTGAATAAAATTTTGTGTACGAATATGCTAAAATTTTCAGGTTAAGACCAATCTTAGCCTCAACAAAACTCAAAATATGTTGGTCAACATATTTTTTCTTATGCAATAACCGGTTTTGTTTCGTAGTTATTATTGTACAGCACCAGTCCACAAATTACACACGTGATAAAATTCGCTCGCACTTTGAACATTTACCATTTATAAGTACTTATCCTTTCAGTGTGCTTATAAAATACATTTCTTTTTCAAGACTATATGTATGATTTCGGAGATATTGATCATTTTTTTTTTATATATTGTTTTTGCGGGTACAGAATTACTCAGAGAATGTGGGAAAGACACCATCATTTTGATGAAATATACCGAATGCTTACATGAGATGTCTTAAATACAGCGATTGGACGTTATTATTTTAGACTCGATGATGAAGTAGAAATCAGGTGAGGCACAAAAACTGTTTTCTACGCTGTTCCCGTCAATCCAATTTCTCTCAGAAAGTTTTGGTTGACTTAAGTTTATTTTGGGAGACACTCGCCCGAGTTTTCCTCTATTGGAATTGAACGTGAAATGAATAAATCGAACTGGCAACATGAGTCTGCCCCCAAGATATATTTATAATTACCGCTGAATTACTGACGAAAACAAATTTAATATTTCATTCTGAGTTAATAAATTATATCATTTCATCATTCTGGTCATATTACATAAAGAAGGTGAAAGCGTTGTAGACTCTTATTTGTTCAACCTTATGGACCAAGTGTTCATTTATTTTCAATTAAGTCATGAAACTAACTGACAATCCTTAGAACTTTCTATCACATTAAAATTAGGGGCAAATTATTTTTGTTTTTATTAATAATTGTTTTTAAGTTTTGATAGTTGAATAATTAGCTTTTTCTATTATTTGCTAAATGAGTGTGACACTTCAAATTGCCACGTTAAACACACAAGTAATTTATATTCTAGAAAAAGTTCATTGGTTATTAGTAAATCAATATTCTTCTAGATAATTTTGCTACTGTGTTTTTGTGTATTTTTGTTTTTTGTATTCCTTTAATCATTATTATTACCGTGGTAGCGTTGCTGCTTCTGGTCTGATGGGTATTTTTTTTTATATTCTGCCTAGTGATTTCGTTTTATTTTTAATTCTTACAATTTTTGTTGCTTCTTCCTTCAATGTTTTAACGCTGATAGAAATTGTTATAAAACAAGTCAATTCTACTAACTTGTATTTGGAGGCAAAAACATACAGAAAGATTAGAGAGGAAAAACCATCTATAATTGTTCGTTAAGAATTATAGAATTGGTATAAATAAAAAATAGTTAATGTTCACATTAAACCCATCAGGTTAAATGATATTTCAGAGTAAATAAGGAAAGGAAAATAAATATTCTGTTTGTATTCGAAAATTACATACACATATGTGTCGATATGATCTTATTAATCGCAGAAAAAGCTTAAGTGAACATATCTTAATCTGCAGTAATACATATCGTAAAATATATAAGGTTGATCTTCAAAACTACATATTAAATGACAATGGTGATGGATTAGGAGACATGTTGTGGATTTGTTAGCAGTAAAAATATTGGGTAGTGGTCATACAATGGTGTGCTATATTGTCGAGAGTACAGTCGATAAGAATAAAGTGAAGGAGTTAATTCAAAATTTTTAAGTGGCATAGATCGTGTATGAATGACCGAAGTATTGAAGTGAGTTTTCATGTTGTTAGATCAGTACCGTTACTGTGTTGCACGGTGAGGATTGTCTAATGAGTGCAGGAACACTGCGGAATAAGTTCACTAAGATATGATACGTGAGATAGATACACCCACATACTATCACACAAACACAATATACACACGTGCAAACACACACGTACGCACACACACACACAAACACACAAACACACACACACACACACACACGCACACACACACACACACACACACATATATATATATATATATATATATATATATATATATATATATATATATATATATAAATAAGGATAAGAGCGGTATTTAAAATATTGATCTTATCAAGTGGTCAGCATGGGAATAAAAACCATCAAAGGTAATAATTATTTAAAATTATAATACAGGGTATCAAGAGATACCACCACGCTGAAAAAATAGCAGTCAAATCCTGACTCCAAAATCACAATAAATGTCCACAAGGCACGATTAGCGAAGACGAAGACCAAATAAACCAGTAAAAATAATAAGATAATTTCAAATCCTGGATTTCTGACTTTGCATAAATGCTCTGCCTTCATCAGTGAAATATACTCAAGTACATAAATACAAATACATGTATATAAACAGTATACTTACATATACGGACGTATACATACTTATATATGCACTTATGCACACGACTAGCTTAAATAGCCCGCCTAAACAACTTCTCGTGCGATCCCGGACAGGATATCAGCGCAGTAAATACACTGACAAAACTAATTTATATAAATAAGGATAAGATCGGTATTTAAAATATTGATCTTATCAAGTGGTCAGCATGTTTAGGCGGGCTATTTAAGCTAGTCGTGTGCATAAGTGCATATATATGTATGTATACGTCCGTATATGGAAGTATACTGTTTATATACATGTATTTGTATTTATGTACTTGAGTATATTTCACTGATGAAGGCAGAGCATTTATGCAAAGCCAGAAATCCAGGATTTGAAATTATCTTATTATTTTTACTGGTTTATTTGGTCTTCGTCTTCGCTAATCGTGCCTTGTGGACATTTATTGTGGTTTTGGAGTCAGGATTTGACTGCTATTTTTTCAGCGTGGTGGTATCTCTTGATACCCTGTATTATAATTTTAAATAATTATATATATATATATATATATATATATAATTTTAAAAGAGTAAGAGATTGTAAATCCAACCACCCAAGGGATAATATCTATCCACTTAAATGTTGGTAGAATACCCAATTATCAATACACAAGTGTTTTTCATTGCATGGCAATTACATTACTGAGTTTAATAAATGGGTATCTATATTGCTATAATTGTGTTTTTTTTTAATAAGTAAATAGACATAATATGTCTATAAGCTATTGAATACCAAATCTTGATCCACTCCATTTTCTTATTGATACATATATATATATATATATATATATATATATATATATATATATATATATATATATATATATATATGCATTTATATACACACATACACATATTGCTCGAGATCCGTGATTTATTACACGTTATGTTTTCATTTAATTGCTCGAATTTTGCACAAATTTTAACTCGACCCCTTATATTTATCGAAGAATGTCTCTCAAACTTCTCTTCGGCTTAATATTATTTTTCTTCTTTTCTGTACGACCTTGTAAGACTTTTACTTATAGTTACTTTTCGTATTTTCGTAATCTGACAGAACCGTTAGCACACCGGGCAAAATACTTAGCAACATTTCGTCCGTTTTTAGCTCAAGCTCAAATTTCACCGAGGTTGACTTCATCTTTCATCCCTTTCCGGGGTCAATGAAATAGGTGCAAGCTGAACACTGGGTCCGACGTAATAAATTTAGCCTCGAAATTGATAACCCTGTGCTAAACTTGAAAATCAGTATTAAAGCAGCGAGCTGCCAAAATCGTTACTACGCCCTACATAGTATTAAGTGGCCATTTTTTTTGTCTGTCTATACGTTCTGAGTTCAAATTCCGCCGAGGTCGACTTTGCCTTTCTTCCTTTCGGGATCGATAAATTAAGTACCAGTTGTGTACTGGGTCGATCTAATTGATTGACCCCCTCCCCAAAAATTTCGCGCTTTGTACCTAGAGTAGTAAAGTATTAAGTGGCCTTTTTTTCCAGTTTACGTTTTGTGTTCAACTTCCAGCTTGGTCGAATTTGCCTTTTATCTTTTCAGGTTTGATTGAATAAATACCAGTTTGAGCACTTGATTCGAGGTAGTGGATAAGGCCCCATCCACCAAATTTCAGAACTTGTGCCTATAATACGAAGGTTTAGTATTACTATAAAAGCAGCAGTCTGCTATAATCTTTAGGACGTCGAACAAATTTATTAATAAGAGATCTTCCAATGTTTTACGTTCTGATTTCAAATTTCACCGTAATTGACTTTACCTCTCATCCTCTGGGGCGCGTTACAGCAAGTACTGGATTTAAGACAAAATTTGAAAACCATTGTATTATGGAATTATATAGAGCATACTCCCTAACTATATGCAAGCTGTATCTTCAGGTGAGAAATCTTTTATCCTCTGTCGTAGTTCAGAATTCTTTATTCTCACCTTTAAATCGAGTTCAATCCCTGCACTGCTTCGACATTACTCTGTATATTCCCCACCCCCATATCATTTTAGGCCTAAATCACGATCTTAGTTCAGATTTTATCTTCCCACGTTTTATTTTATTTTCTTCTCAAATCAGTCTTACATATAAGACTGTTTCATAATGTTGGGCTGTCTTAAAAATAGTAGATTTGTTGTTGTTAGTGTGTTGAATCAGTTTTCGAAGTTTCCTTTTGTTCTTCACTAGATATATTCATAGAGGATATTTTACAATTGCTCCGTGTTGCCAAGGTCGTCCCGCAAAGTCGACAATAGTTCTCAATCACAGAGAAATATTGTTGATGGTATATTCTAAATGAGACTAATATTATATTTAGCTTTATGTGCATTCCTGCTAATTTATACTGTGTATAAGGAAACATATCTTATAGGAGGCACAAATAGAATCCCGACGATGTCTTCTACCTAACTGTTTATCTTTACTTATACATTCTTCCTTCCTAACCTTTTCGTTGAATCGCTGACTCTACTCCATCCACATCTTAATTGATTCAGAAGCAAATGTAAGCCTATCTTTGGCTTAATTCTCCTGTATATACTTCTTTAATTAACATAGCATTAATGTTATACTTGTTCCCTCTATTTGCAGCTTTTGTATTTTTTATCATGCCCCTCTCATGCCAATTTATTTTGTAAATTCGTGTAAAATCTAAAAGCGGCATTTTTGTTTCTTCCCTCGACTTTGTCGTGTAACTTGAAGCCATCGATATACAAATGATTGTTGAATACTTTTTACCGAATAGCCAGTATCCAAGTACTATGGCGTGTAACATATTCGATAAGTGTGTCAGTAAAAAGTGGATAAGACGTAGATACAAGATCAAAGCAATATTCCTTCTTTAAAACATATAGTCTTAAATTTCATAATTGTCTATTCTGTATCTGCATAATTGTTTTTCATTTTGTCATATCGTATTTAATATGTAGATACATATTACAGTTGACATATCTATGACAGATAACTCCAGGATTCAATGATTTTGAGATTCACAGAAAGGAAACAATATCGTAAAAATTCTGTTACCTTTTATTTGTTTAATTCATTAGACTGCGGCTATGCTGGGTCACCTACCTGAAGAATTTTTGTCGAATGTGTCGAGCCAGTGTTTACTTATTTTTTTTTTATTACCCACAAGGGGCTAAACATAGAGGGTACAAACAAGGACAGACAAATGGATTAACTCGATTACATCGACCCCAATCCCTAACTGCTAATTATTTAATCGACCCCGAAAGGATGAAAGGCAAAGTCGGCCTCGGCGGAATTTGAACTCAGAACGTAACGGCAGACGAAATACCGCTAAGCATTTCGCCCGGCGTGCTAACGTTTCTGCCAATCAATCTCTTTTGCCGAACACCTGAGTTATAGGGGACCCAAACACACCAACCGGTTGTCAAATGGTGGTGGAGGGTCAAACACAAACACAAGGACACACACGCACATAGGCATGTATATACATATACACGACTGGCCTCTTTCAGTTTCCATCTATCAAATCCATTCAGAAGGCTTCGATCCGCCCAAGGCTAAAATAGAGAAACTCGCCAAGGTGGCACGCGATAGAACTAAACTCGGAGCTTTTTACCACACAGCCACACCTAAACCTATATTAATAAATTTCTCGTTTTGAACATCTTTTTTTAAACCTCCGACATCATTCATTGATGCTTTTGTTGCACAGGAAGTGATTACCGTCATACAATCCACACTTACTCTTCTGTAGAGAAGTAGCGTTTTTTCGCTCCTGTATTGCTACAATTAAAGCTTTAGAAGTCACACTTATGTTGTTGATGACTCCCTTTTCGGATTTGCTATTCCTGGGGATTCAGATCGTTTCTTTTCATTGAGTCAATCGGGTGATATATTCGGTTCTTAGCATTTTTCTGTGCCTCTGTCCAGAAGTTTGAATTTTCTCATATTCTAGTGTTCTCAAGATTGTTTTTTTTTTCTTTTTTTTTTTTGTCTCTTGTATATATTTTTCTCTGCCAACTGATTTGTACAATCACATCAGTGCTGAAGAGTGCGGTGAACATAATACTAATCAGAATAATTCTTATTCCCTATATTCTGGTGATATATTTCAATTATATCATCCAGAAGGCCTTGATAGTACCGTCTTGTTTTGTAGCTGTAGTGAAAGAATTAGTGTTGAAACTACTAAATATCTGTGATGAGTCAAAAATGTCTAATTTCGACTACGTTTTTGCTATGTTACTCGTTCAAAACATATACACAAATCACCCACACAGAGACACACACACATGCACACACACTCACATATTATTATTATTAATATTCTTCTTCTTATTATTATTATTATTGTTGTTGTTGTTGTTGTTGTTGCTGTTGTTGTTTATTGTCATTGCACTGGGGTCGATGTAATCGACTAGTCCTCGTCCCCAAATTTCAGGCCCTGCGCCTATAACAGAAAGAATTATTATTGTTGTTGTTGTTGTTATTATTATTTTGGTGTTGTTGTTTTTATCATCATCATCATCATCATCATCATCATCATCATCATCATTATTATTATTATTGATTTTTTTTTTATCAAAGGTTTTTTGTTGGTGCTCCTGAAGTCTTGTATGCGTAGCGAGTTTGCTACCTGCAACCTACGGTACCCTGCTACCCGTTCTTTTCAGCTATCTAATACTTTCCTGATTATTCTGGTCGAGCGCATGAGACAAATATTTTTTTAACAGTCCTGCTGGACACTCTATTCCAATTTCCTTTAGATTCCTCTTGAGCATTCTGATACTATTCCCAAGGACCCAAAAATAATTAGCACTATCTTCACCTTCTTCATTTTCCATAGCCGGACTCTTTCTTAAGAGTGTTGTATTTATCCTTTCGCCTTCCTTCCTGACTATTCGTCGATCAAAGGGGCATGCAATATCAACTGTATAACATATATTGTCCACCTTGTCCACCACTGCCACTCGTTCCAGTCTGTTATACTCTCGCATCTGATTTGTTTTGATTGGGAAATCCCAGTGAATTTTGCTAGTCTCCGACTCTATCACTCTCTGCAGTTTCTGCTCGTCCCACATCTTGCGTGTCTTTAGCCCCCACTTTTCGCACAGCTTCCAGTGTAGCACTTGCGCTACCTGATCCTGTCTCCACAACTTGTAGTGGCTTTGAGCAAGTCTAGGGCAATCGTTCGTGATATGGGCGGCAAAGGTTTCATCCACTCTATTGCAGGTGCGACACAACAGAGACACTTACTCTTCCTTATGGTTGACCGTCCAGTTTCTAGCCAAAGCTTGGTCTTGCGCTGCCAATATAGTGCTCGCGGTCTCTTTTTATTTTTTTTAGTGTTCCTTTTTTTTAGTGTTCCCTCAGCCATTCCCACCAATTTTTTCCTGCGACTTTTACTGCGGTGACATGGAACTGATTGTGTAGTCACTTCTTTCATATTTTTCTTCATGTCCATTTGGTGCTTCTTCCTATGTCTTTTTACTCTGTGTTCAATACTCCCTCGTTCCTAACTGCCACTAGCAAAGTTTCCTTACTTTGGGCTAGGTATCTCATTAAGCTCCTTTGTTCGATATGCAGTCAGTCCTCTACACTTATCAGTCCTCTTCCTCCATTTGCTTTCTTCATGTATAGGTTCAGTGTCCGCACGGGAACGTATAGAGGATCAGTGTCTGAACGGGGCTCCATACATCGTTAGAAGCTTTCTGGACTTTCTGTACATCTCCTTTAGCTCCTCTTCTGTCCACTTCAGGATTCAAGTGCTATACCGAACTACTGCGACTGCGTGCGAGTTTATTACCGAAATTATGTTTCTGGCATTCAGCTTTGAAGACAATATGTTTCTCACTCCCCGCAGCTACTCTCTTGTCTTTACTTTCATGTTGTTGTTTGATTCCCTCCCCCTCAAATATTCCCAGATATTTATAGCTGGATTGAGGTTGAATTGCCTTCATCATTTCACCTCTTGGCAAGCATATACTTTATTATTATTATTAATATTATCATTATTATTGTTGTTTTTGTTGTTCTTGTTGTTGTTCTTGTTGTTATCTGTCCATATTTTTAATGTCTTTTAGTTATAGATTTTATGAGAAGTCGTTCTTGCTACTACTATTACTGGTAGTAGTAGTAGTAGTAGTAGTAGTAGTAGTAGTAGTAGTAGTAGTAGTAGTAGTAGTAGTAGTAGTAGTGGTAGTAGTAGTAGTAGTAGTAGTGTCGTTGTTCACATTACTATTGATTTTGTTATTGTTATTATTGCTTAATTAAAATTAAATACCACCAATGTGAAAACATTTTGTTTTTATTTTAGCTTTTGGTTTCCTTTCCAAACCATTGAGAAAGCCATCATCTGCAACGATATATATATATATATATATATATATATATATATATATATATATATATATATGTATGTATGTATGTATGTATGTATGTATGTATGTATGTATATGTGTGTGTGTGAGAGAGAGAGAGAGAGAGAGAGAGAGAGAGTGTGTATGTATGTATAATTTTCAATTTGTTCTAATTTAAACGCTATTTCTCGATTCTTAATTAATTGAAATGTTCATTCAAGAGGGCAAACAGCTAATAAGAAACGTCATTTGGACTATTATTAATTATTTAGTTAAAATATTTAATCTAAATCAAGTTTGGCTCGCTAATTTGGCCAGAAGCTCTCTGATGTATAAAATAAGAATAAAATATTAGCAGAAAAAAGCGAAACATCCGTTAATGTGTTGTACATTTCGACTATTATGTATAGGATGATTGTAAAACATTCGTTTCTATTTATTTTATCAATGATTTATGAGGTGTTTTTTCTTGTTTCTTCTGTACATTTTTGAATATCTCTATTGATTTTTATCCATTTACATGAAATTTTAAACATTCAAATATTTATTTTGTGTTTTTTTATTAGCAATAAATCTATGCAATTTATTTTATCTATTTAATATCATCTTAAATATTTAATTTTTTTTTCCGTGCAGGAAACCATGTTTAAGAGTTATAGCAAAAACTCTCAAGTAGGCAGTTTTTAACAAACGATTAAGATATGATGACGTGTTTAAAATCCCTAAAAATGCATGGAAAGAAGAAGGAAAAACAGAAATAGGAGCAGTTAAGGGAAAATGAAATTTTTTTATTGTTTGCTTCTCCCGTCTTAATTTTAACACTTTTCTTGTATTCTTGTATGATTTTTGTACATTTTGCAAATAGTGCTAAATATATATAATCACAGAATATACAACCATATCTATATCTATAGCCATATATATATATATATATATATATATATATATATATATATATATATATATATATATATATATATATATATATATGTATATATATATATATGTATATGTGTGTGTGTGTGTATGTGTGCGCGTGTATACATATACATGTATATAAATAAATATGTGTGTGCTTGTGTATGTATATATATATATATATATATATATATATATATATATATATATATATATATATATGGGTGAGGTATGTATGCAATTGAATGTATGATGCTTTTATAGTCATACAGTCATACAGTCACAAACACACACACACGGATATATTCTGTAGCTCAATATACATATGCGTATATATTGACTTCATTGCCTTCGCGAAATACCTACTTAAATCCAGCAAATTTATAACACATCCTGATTAAACACATATATATCAAATTATCACACACGTACACTTGTATTATTTAACACAATATTAGTTCTCACTGTTCCTTCTCCTTCACGCTATGTATAGTAGGACCACATCACCATAGCACTTAATTTTTTTCTATCAAGACTACGCGATCTGTCGATTTATCAGAATCTCATACTAATTTGTATATTTCTTTACGAACTAAGAGTCACTTAATCTTTTCTCAGTATTTACTGGCTATTCGATATAATAAAAGCCATTTCTATTAGATATTATATTTCTTTGTTATAATATTATATAGTTTTACAGCCATTATTTAAACTACGTCATTGTTGCTTCCATTTCTACTCCTTCTCATTTCTTGAATTCTCTCTCAACGGAACAGTGCGACTTAAACAAACAGGCTTGTTACAGGTATTGGTTGACATATTGTTTGACATTTTGGTTGACATTTTGATTGACAGATATTGGTTGACATAACGGTGATTGATGTATGAAATATCTGATGTAATGTTATCTGGCAATTGTTTGAAAGAATCCAGATCGGTGTGTTTTGAAATAATATCCTAGTCTATAGCAGAAATGTACGCACACGCACACATACACATATATACACGAAGACACACAGACATACATACAGATGCGCACACACATACATGCACACACAAACACACACAGGTTCATACATACGTACATAGGTGAAGTAAATATAACAAATTCCTACCTCATGCAGAAATTGCTGGAGCTACTCAGAGATAGAAGTGCTTCCGGGACTATCGCAATGTGAAAGGTCCTTTCATATCATCATCAGTATTCTCAGGGTCACAAGCGCTTCGTCCGTTGGCCTGCACACTTATTCTGAGGGATGAATTTACTATTAATTATACTCTTTTCTTTTTTGTCGAAGGGTTCTATTTGTTTCTTGACAACTACAAACACCTAAATCTGGTTTAGCTTCCATGCCTGTCTTTTTGGTAGCTTTCGTAAGTTGTCTGCTTCTAAACCAAATCATCTCCAGGGAATAACACAGGCACCTAGCTGGGAAACCGACTTCGATAGAAAATGAGACCATATGCCATCCCTTGACAACTTCCTCGTCAACAAAGTCTTCATATTTAGTTTTCTTCTTCTCGTGAGAAAAGACGAGTCTATTCTGTTAGGGCAGTGGAAGTACAACTGCGATAACTGCTTTTCGACTCCTTGATTGCAGCAACTTGTCTGGTCGAAGTGATGTTACTGTTATCGCTTCTTTTAAAACGAGTCTACCCTTCAGATCAATATGCATCTCAGTCTGAGGCTAAATGCAAAATAGAAAACTAGTACGCAAATATAGTTTTCTTCTTAGGAAGATAGCTCTTGGCACTCTTAATGCTAAGTCTTAGCCATCCTTGGCAAGCTATTGCAGCAATATCTTGTTGCATCTAGTATCTCTCTGCTTCCTCCACATCTTCCTGAGGCACCCACCTTTTGCCATATTTTATGGCCTTATTTGTATGTCTGATTTTCTCATCCTCAGAAGCACTATACTGATTTCTCTTGCCTTTGTAGCTTTGACGTCACCCAACACTTATTGATCACTCCTTCCAAGTAACTGGCTTTTATCAACAGCCCTCAGCCAGTTTGTTTAGTTGCAGTGTGGTATCTTTGATTTTACCATTCTCCTTAGGGGTTCAATCACAATTTTTCCGAGACGTAAATCTTCTTTTTTTCGTTTAGAATTGTTGGAATCTCAAGCTGTATGCTAATGTCACATGTCAACGTTCTTTTGAAAATACTCTGGCTCCAAGATTCTACATGATAAGTGAATATGCAGCCATCTTTACCAGACTTACTTAGAGTGATGAGGTCAAGAAACTTATGCCATCCATTTTGGCCCTGCAATCAGGATACCTTGTGTTGTCATAGGTCTGTTCCTCCCGACTGTTTTCTTCCTATCTTTAGCAGTAGATTAATGGCCGCTACGAATAGGCCCACTGATATCATGCGTATTGCCATAGTATCCTTTACCATCTTCTGTCATTTGGTGGTGAAATATCTCACGTTGGTCCTCATCTTCGGGAAATCTATTAGCGACTTTATGAGTACTAATTTTGGTACTTGGTAGCAATCCATTGTATGTACTCTAGATATGCTGTTGGAGCACACTTCACATCTAACCCACCGATGAGAGAAAGAGAGTTGTTGTTCCTCTTTGTCACTTTGATGACGTGGCTTAATGCTGATTTGTGTTAAACGAATTCAAAATAGCTTCTGACACCCCATTTTAGAGTAATCGTGTCGATACATTCATTGGCCTATCGATATATCGTTAATGCTTTGGCAATGATGGACGAAAGACACTTCCCCATGATTAAAGAGACACTTCTCTCTCAAGTCTGGCGGAGATTACCTTTTCGAGGACAAAACAGCTCCCAACATGTATTCAGAGCCCAGATTCCTGCTTCTTCATCCAGATCAAATATAAAAGCGGGTAGTTTTTGCATATTATACATGTGATACCACATGGTCCTCGAGCAGATCCTGCAAGAGCGTTTGCCACGTCTGCCCTCACTACCTTCTCAAAAAGAGAAGACTACCTATCAGCGGAATATTACCTCTCGGGTCGAAGGGCGTTGCTGCTACTCTATTGTCCAGCTCTTCCTTTCTTTGCCAACATCTCTCTCACTCAACTTTCGTCCAAAGTGACTCTTCTTTGCAAATTTAGAACAAGTTTCTTCGTATATATGTATGTATGTATGTATGTATGTATGTATGAATGTATGTATGAATGTATGTATGAATGTATGTATGTATGAATGTATGTATGTATTTATGTATGTATGGATGTATGTATTAATACATGCGGACGTATCGTTAGCATGCCGGGGAAAATGCTGCGCATTTCGTCCGTCCTTAAACTCTCTGCCGAGGTCTACTTTTTCCTTTCATCCTTTTTCTGTCGATAAAATAAGTACAGTTGAATACTGCTGTCCATGTAAGTAAGTTAACCCTTCCCCTAAATTTGTTGGCCCTGTAGCAAAATTTGAAAGCAATATGTAGCAGAAACAACAGAGTGACTGAAAGGGCGAGAGTTTTGCGCGTTGCCACCTATCAAACTGTATGTGTGGGGCTGTGTCCCTGTGTGTGGATGACTACGTGTGTGGCATGCATGCATCCGTATATACATATGTATACCCATATGCATATATATATATATATATATATATATATATATATATATATATATATATATATATATATATTTACTTATAAATACATACGTACCAATGTTCACATTAACATTTTCACGTGCACAAAATGCATTAGACATGCGAACACAAATATTTCAAGTGTAAAACTGAAATTTTGTTTTCTAACTGGGAAAGGTAAACGTTTAATTGCATTGTAAAATTTCAAGTAATAGACATTTAAAATGTTGTACATTATTCAGTTTGTTGACATGATATTTGCGTGATAGCCACTCGCATGAACGCACACGTTCTTCTAAAAGGCAAAATGCACAGAAGAAAATTTCTCCTGTGAACAGCAGGATATTAAAGGTACCATTAATGCATACATATATACGGGTTTGCACACACACACACACACATACACACACACACACACACACACACACACACACATATATATATATATATATATATATATATATATATATATATGTAAGTATATGTTTGCCTATATTCATATACGCACACGTTCGCGCAGGCACACACGAATATATTGTATATATATATAACATGTCTATAAGTTTGTGTTTTAGTATCCATTTATATATTCCTAATTATCTTTAATATTTTAGCTGACAGTGACGACTGATATACATTGATACTAGTTTAGCAAACTCTAATATTGAATTATTAGCTCGGTGTTTACGTATCAACTTAAGAGAAAATAATTTGATACGAATGTGCGTAAATTGGATGTTTGATTTTCTGGTGTCTGGGTTGCAGAAGAATGAAAATATAAAAAGAAAAATAGAAGTTGAAGTTGGAAATTATCAGTAGCGCCTGAGATAAAAAAAAAAAAATTGTAAAACAGAATCAAAACCAATCAAAGTTAGCGAAACATGAAAATTCTTGAGAGGCCTGAAGGTATACAAGCAGGCATGATAAGCAAAACAGAGATAATTTCAAGTAGCAGCAGGCCATGTCTGTGCACAAAGTAGTAATGAGGTAATGCGATTATATTCTTACAATCCATACGTATAATTATTGCCGCATTCTCTCAGGCAAAATTATGCAATAACTCTGAAAGCATATGTTGCCAGTATATACAAGCAAATTGTCGTATCTATGTGATACGTAAGAGAGTAAAGAGAACTCTTAAAATAATGGGAGTGAAATAATAAAATGATATACAAAATAAAGGGTATTATGGAGAATTTTCAAGATGCAGGAAAAATAGTTCAGTGAGCTTTAGAATAGAGTATTAGCGAAGGAAAGCTCTGGACTCTGGAATATATATCCGTTATGAAGGACGGAATGTTGAAGTGGAGGCAGTTTTCTTTTTTACGAAATAAAGCTAATGAAAGATAAAGATATTTTGATTCATTTCGTATTGAGCCAACGATTTTGGGGCATTCGTGTGGGAGACAATGTGTAATTATGTTCTTTCTAACAAACTGCCAAAAGGCACACTAGTCAATATACATCAGTATATTTCACCACAACCAGCAACTAATATGATTCAATACGTCAAAGCTATAGGTTATCCTAAACATCTAAATATTCTAAAATTGCCATGCTTAATCTTCGTTTTAAATTTTGGCACAGGGCCAGCAGTTATGTTGAGGGTGTGTGGATTTGATCACACCCAGGTGTTTAACTCGTATATAATTTATCGACCTCGGAAGGATAAAAGGCGAAGTCGACTTCGGTAGAATTTGAACTCATGAGGTCAAGACAGACAGAATGCCTCAAAATATTTTGCCTGGTGTGCTAACGCTTGTGCCAACTCGCCGCCTGATTACTGTACGTAATATTGAAGTATGTACTTTTCCCAAAATACTTCTACACCCACAAATACATAGACACCTATCTGCAAAGCACCACCTATATGTTCACACTCAGATATCTACACTCAATATAAATGATCTATCGATATAGATGTAAAATGATAATTATCAAGTCATGCATTCTCCAATAGGTGAATTTTTTTCTGTATTCTATTCATAATTAAACCTTTTCAAAAATTCATCTGAATTCAATTCCAAATTAATACTGGCACGACGACCAAAATCCCATTTCAAGAGTAATCAACAACATACAGGCAGTCCGACATAATCTTTTGGTAGTATTAACTTACTACAACTCAAATACACACCAAAGAGAGGCTGTTGAGAGAAAAAGAAAGAATTACGCCGAGGTAAATTTTAAAGAAAATAAATATATAGGGTAAAGTTAAAGTTGAAATAATATAAAACTGATACAAATGTTTTCGCGAGAAATATTTAAAACGCACGTGCTTGTTAGCTAAATACTTAGAAAGTCTATGTTTGGAAATCTCATTAATTTTATGGTCTGTATCCACATTTATATATAAGACCTGAATTTTAATTTAACTGCTTAATAGTTTTTCATGCTCCATATTAATGAAGATAACATTTTGGTGGATTTTTAAAATAAATTTTGGTTTTCAAAAGTTAGATTTGTGTTGAATAACTCTAGATTTTTGCTCGATGTAATTGCAGAGGTGGTGGGTAAGAGATTCTTTGGTTAATCATTGTCTCTGAACAGGGACATTATTAGGAATGGAACAGTTACTTTTTAAGGTTAAGAGCTGAGATTTTGCTGGTATAAATATATATTTTATCAATGATGGCTACGAATAACGTTACACTGATTATGTCAAAGTTAAATGCTGTTTTTTCTTTAAGGCGGTACGAATGTTTCTAAATTTATTGCGTTTGTGAAGTAAACGAAATATTTGTAAACAAAGTAGCTCTGACACTGGCTACAGAATATTGAACAGATGATTATACCAGACGAAAGGCTTTATTCAAGATGTTTGGATTACTGGAATTCATGATGTTTGGATTACAAATATGATATTCATTTTAGCTCCACTCTTATCAATTGTACCATTGCCATGCATTGCAGAATTACTAAAAATTTCACAATTAGAAAACCGGAAAATTATTCTAAGAAATAAGTTTTTACAAATTTACAGAGAATAAATTTGTTCGATGTTTCGACAATCAGTTAGTTTATATGATTAATTTTCGTTAGGATTTTTTTCCAATGTTTGGTATTATTAGTAAGGTTCAAAATAACACCTAAAACGTTAACTATTTTAATATGACGGTTAAGACTGATATAAATACGTATATAACACTTTATGCGACCGTTATGTGTCCCGGAGCTGAAAGTTTCTAAATAGAAGGTTACTTCCTTTTATATAATCAGCTTTAAACAAATGAGGAATGTACATTAAGATTGAAACATATATACTGATAGAGACACTTGGTCCAGCTGATAACATATTACACTCTCAAATGTTTTATAAGCGGCATTGTAAAAGAACAAATATTTACCTGTGAAGAGTATTGATTAACGTTGTATAAATGTAATCAGCGTTCTAGACTTGGCGGAATTATCAAACTACCACACGTCCACCGCTACCTTCCATTTATTGTCCAAAAATAAAATTAACCTATCACGAATATTCTCAATCGTTCTTTTAAACCTTTACATAATTTATATCACTAAACACTATCTAATACATACGATAATTCGAATGATCTCATTTACATGCTTTTGTTTCCCTCTTACTTATCCTCTAACTTGATATGATCGGTTTGCTTTCAACGAATGATTTAGTTATAGATGAGAGAAAAACTACAAATGATATGTGAATATACGTTCAATCACCAGCACACACATAAACACCCGCGTTAACACACACACACACGCGCACACGCACGCGCACACGCACGCGCACACGCACGCGCACACGCATACACACACATGCATGCACGCACGCACGCAAGCGTACATATATGTGTGTGTGTGGGGGGGTGTATGTGTGTGTGTGTTTATACATATATATATATATATATATATATATATATATATATATATATATACATTATGAATTCACTAACTGGAAATAAACATTGAGTTTGTTGAAATGTTTCATTCTCCTCATTCTTCTTGCACACACACACACACACACACACACACACACACACACATACACACACACACACACACATACATACATAAATATATATATATGTATATACACACACGACGGGCTTCTTTCATTGACAACAGTTTGGTCTGCCTGAGGTTTATAGTAGGCGGGCACTTGCTCAAGTTGCTAAGCAATGGGACTGAACCCGGAACCGTACGGTTCGAAAGCAAGCTTCTTACCATACATACATACCTACGCCTTTACTCAGCTCATTATAGCGTTTACTCTCTTAAAATAGTTTCCCTCCATTTAATACATAGGTCATTTTCAAATAATTCTATACTACACTTTGACTAACCGGAAGCAGATAAACTTCGAACTTGCTGACAAATTTAAACTAAAGAAAAGAATTTTGAATCAGCATTCGTATATTGTCTCCTTTCTGAGTGGAGAACTTGCATATTTCCCCCCACATTAGTATGTATGTATGTATGTGTGTGTGAGTGAACGTGTGTGTACACGTATGCGCATGTGTATGAGTATGCGTGCATGTGCATGAGTGAATATATATACGCATGTATATATTACATGTGTAGTGAGGCTTTAGTACAGAATTGCTGGTTATTACCAAGTGGAAACATTAAACGTAATACAAAGTTCTTCACTAAGCAATATATTTCAGTTAATTTCCTACGAGAGGAAGTAAATACGAAGTATGAGATAAAGAGCAGGTTGTAAGATGCAAGGCAAGTGTGATGTGAAAGTAATAGGTAATAAAAGTGCATGACACAGGAGTGTGTATTGCTCATGCTACCTGTATGAGAATGATTATGAGATAATGGCACATTTACTAAGAACCGCAGTGAACATCATTTGAGTGTACTTAATACAGATACACCATATTTACTACAGCTCTTGGCCGAAAATATATAGCCAGTTTATTGGTTCAGACTTAACATATGCCATCGTAGATGTGAAGTAAGAGATTACAAGATAAAGGAAATTCTAGATGGTTGTTGATGTTCATGTTGTTCTTTTCATAATGTTGTCTGTTCTTGTTTTTAACCATTTTTCTATATGCTTTGAATTGTTTCAAGCTATATCTTATTCTATGTTGTTGTTTTTTTTCGTCCAGGAGACAGTCTGTGCATATGCAGTGTTTGTGTGTTTTAGTGTGTGTGTCCTCTTATTCCTGTGTACGAATGCGTTTACGAATAAATAAATGCATATTTTTTTTATATGTAAGTGTACATATCTCTATAGTCATGTATACTGGCAGACAGTTTGAAATGCAGTATTGTTCTTTTAACCCATTACAGTACGTATGGACAGATATAAATACTTTGTCAGTATATAAAATATCTTCATGGCCAGGACAATTGTGATCGACTGGATTAGTTAAGTTTTAGCTGAAAGTGAGAACCAATATTAACTTTCTGTACAGGTACTGCTTACAAACTATGACAAAATCGTGTACTTTAACCAAGTTGTAGATATATCGAATAATTCGAAAAGGATTCGTTTGATAAATAAATTGATTAATGGTTACTTTTTCAGAGTTTTGTTTAAAAGTATTCCACTACTTGAATATATATATCTGCATATTATCAACCATCACTGTACAGACAGGCATATAAATATCTTCTTAGTTTTCGTTTTAAACAGATACCCTTAACGCAACTGCAATGTTTGTACATGCGAGCATGTGTGAATATATATAAAATTGAGAAATACAGTAAGAAAATTTCTCAATGTTTGTGAAATAATTACGTGTGTATACTTAAATACACACACACACGCACACACACATACGCATATGAAACACATGCACGCACGTACGCACGCACACACACACACACACACACACACTCACACATACCACTCGGCAAGCGAGTAGAGATTTGTACCATGCTTTTGCTAATTGTTTTATTTGACAAAGTAGTTGCGTGTAGATAGGGATAGCGTCTCTTTGTCTTTTCAGTCTTGAGACGTTCAACAAATTTCGAATGTGACTGGTGGAAAGAGGGTTTGATGTACCAGTAGTCAGCTGGTATTCATTTGAGTGGAGTTGGCTAAAAGAACGAAAGCTGAAGTCTCCTGTTCTTGCATACAGTACAGACAAGAAATCGAACTTATAACCTAATGATATTGAGCCCAACATCCCAATGCCTATTGAGATACGCTTGTAGATATGTGTGTCGCGACACTCCGTCGGTTTCGACGAAGAAGGTTCCATCCAGTTGATCCAATCAACAGAAGAGCCTGCTTGTACACATACACGTGTACTCTTAACGTAGTTTTCAAGGAGATTCAGCGTGACAAAGTGTGCGACAAGATTGGCGCTTCGAAATACAGGTACAATTGAAACAGGAAGCAAGAGTGAGAGAAATTTGTGGTGAAAGAGTACAGCAGGGTTCGCCACCATCCCCTGCCGGAGCCTCGTGGAGCTTTAGGTATATTCGCTCAATAAACACTCACAACACCCGGTCTGGGAATAGAAAACGCAATCCCACGGCCGCGAGTCCGCTGCCCTAGCCACTGGGCCATTGCGCCTCCAATGTAAGTGTGCATGTATGCACCCACAGACACACACAAACAAAGCCACACACACACGCACACATACACACACACACACTCACACACACGCAAACACACATACACACAAAGACTCACATACATGCAGATATACAAACATACTTGCCACTCTCACCCCCCCCCCCACACACACACATACACGTATACTTAACTGCATACATATATAATTATATCATAATTTAAATGAGGAAAATTATTCATACTGTTCCCAGTGGTATAAATTTGAACAAAGAATATAAATACAATGTTGAAAACCAAGATACTTTATCGAAATTTACTTCGCTTCCAGGAGAGCTGAACAAAACCCTGCTGTCGTATATGAGGAATTTAGATGAGAAGGGAAGATAGAAAGGTCATCTGTTGACTCATCTGTTTCTATCTCAAAACGCATCGTAAGCACAGCTCAAACATAAGATTCAGAGATACACAAATCGAGCGGATAATATTTATGCCGTATGGAAATTTGAATAATTAAAACAAACGTGGGCTAAAAGAAACGGCTAATAGTGGTCAATAGGACGAGTTTTGAGGAAAAAAGAAACTAATGATATTATATTAAATACCATAATAGCTAAATTCTCGGTATACTATTTAACGGAATGCAAGCAAACGCCTGGTGTAAGCCCGGCTGTGGATGAGAAGATTAGATAAGCTCAAAAATCAAACATTCTCTAGAATTGTTATGTCATTAAGTAGACGGCTATATTCTTTTAGAGACAGGGTGTGGACTGTGATAAGACAGAAGAAAACCCGGTGCATCAAATAAAATGACCTGCTTTAGTCTGTTCTGCATTTGCCATTGAGCTTTAATCCATGCGGTCTTTGTTTTTTTTTTGTCTTTTTTTAGTGACCCTGATATCAAATAGTATGTTTCAAGTAATCAAGTGAATCCTTCAAAGAGGGTAGCCCAGTAGGACCGCGTCCCAAGATTGAAACTATTAGAACCATAAAAGAATACACACTTGTGCATATGAAGTATTGCCTGGTATATATTTAATACTTATTGGTTGTCATATAGTAACTTAAGCGGCTTGTATTCTCAATTCACCTCACTTTTACAGCCCTCGAGATGCATATGCACTAAGTTTTCACTGTCAATGTTTCGAGATATTTTGCTGACTTGCGCTATTAGATACTTATTTAAACCATCAGCTAACTTCAGATTTGTTATTAGAATGATAATTTCACTGAAGACTTATGCCATTCTACATTCAAGTTTTCCATAAAGAGTGCCATAAATAAGTGAAGAAAAAATACCGCTTGATTTAAGTTGTATCTAGAGATTATTCACAATTCAAGCCAGTTTAATTAAGAGACAGCGCTAATAACCATGGAGAAATCATTTGCAACATAATTACTTATTTTATTTGCGCGATCAATTTCAAACTATATACTAAGTTTTACGAGATATAAGCAATTATAAATAATATAATAGGTGAGTAAACTAGACTAAGAAGTTCTCATTGAATAGTATTGGTAAACCGGCTTCACATCCAAACTGACACTAATCAGCCCTCACGTAATTAATGCATCGGGAGCAACGTTCCGGCATGCATCTTTGTTTTTATAATCATATTTTCCTTCTATATACTAATATTTGTCATTGCAGTAACATGACTAATCTATGAAGCAAAGTGGAATGCGTATAATCGGAATATTTTTCAAGTTTTCACTTCAGCTTGGTTTTACTTATTTTACAGATATGCTAAGTGAATGGCGAGAAGGAGTTTTATGCGTTAATGTATCATATTGCATTTGTTTATGCCTTGGTTTCTCGACTTCTTGGTTTCTAGTTTCTCCTGTAAATCGATTTCTGTGTAAAGAAATGCATCAAACCACTTAACATATTAAATTGTACTTCTTAATTTGTAATTGCACGGAAGAATACATGTGTAAACTGTAGTAGTGTTACTGAAGGACAAATTGTACATTTATCTTCAGTAAGTCCAAGTCATTGGACTACGACTACAGCTGGAGCGCCATCCTTGATGCATTTCAATCTACTATCGTGAACTTATCTTACGGAGAATTTGCAAATTAATCTACCTCTACTACTACTACTACTACTACTACTACTACCACTGTTGTTGCTTCTTCTTCTACTACTATTACTACTACCACTGCTGTTGCTTCTACTACTACTACTACTACTACTTCTAATAATAATAATAATAATAATAAATAATTATTATTATTATTTCATTTATTTGCTACCAGGGTGAAAGATGAGGAGGGCAAAACGAAACAGAAATAAAATTGTAGGGGTTTAGATATAAAGAAATGATAAAATAAATATAATTTCACCGGAGTATAAATGCCTATAACGGTGACACATAAAAAGTGATTAATTATATTACAACGCATTGTAAACCACGTTTAATCTGCGAAAGAAATTATCTGGGCGCAGGGTATGCATCGCCCATACGATGTCCCCTTCTTCTTCTTCTTCTTCTTCTTCTTCTTCTTCTTCTTCTTCTTCTTCTTCTTCTTCTTCTTCTTCTCCTCCTGCTCCTCCTGCTCCTTCTTCTTCTTCTTCTTCTTCTTCTTCTTCTTCTTCTTCTTCTTCTTATTATTATTATTATTATTATTATTATTATTATTATTATTATTATTATTATCATTATTATTATTATTATTATTATCATTATTATTATTATTATTATTATCATTATTATTATTTATTGTCTTTGCACAGCTATTATCGCTAGAGATGTACTACGGTGCCAGCTGTTCCCTACTAGTGAACTAAGATAACACCATCGGGAGTATTCGAGCGGTTCCAAGCAGTGCTGTTTTCTGCAAGTGCTCTACCCTTATTGCAGCCCCTATTTGTTCCATGTACTTCTCAAGATTTTTACTCACTGTTCCCAGGGCTCCGACAATTATTGGTACTACCACCATCTTTTTCACCGACCACAACTGCTTAACCTCCCAAGCTAACCTGTCATATCTATCAACTTTTCTTTCTTCCTTATTGCATACCTTATTGTCAGCTGGGCATGTTATATCTATGATCCAGCATCAGTTGCTTTGTTTCTCAATTACCACTATGTCTGGTTTTCTATTCTCTATCTCATGGTCGCACCGAATCATAAAATCCCATAGTATCTTTGCATTATCACTTTCAATGATGCCTTCGGGTTTATGTTCGTACCATTTTTTGCTGTCAAATCCATACTTGTTGCAAAGTATCCAACGGGCAATCCTTGCTATATTGTCGTGACGTCTCTTATAGTATTTCTAGGTTAATGGCGCACATTGACTGGTAATAGGCCATACGGTTTCACCATTTTGTCTACAAATTCTCCACTTATCACTTATTGATGGGTTGCCTATTATTATTATTATTATTATTATTATTATTATTATTATTATTATTATTATTATTATTATTATTATTATTATTATTATTATTATTATTATTATTACTCCCACAAGTGACGTCCACGCTGAAAAAATTGTTTGTGAGTTATTTCCTAAATATGTGAATATACATTCTTTGTCGAACACTTTTCTCACAAGATGGCCAGTAAAAGTTGAAATGGAGGAGTGTTTTCCGGAGAAATTATATTTTCCTGTCCTCCTACCATGTGCTTAAACGACTTTGACAGTAGAAGTCCACCAGCAAGTTACCAAATTGAGGTGGTAACTATTTATAATGGAAAAGACAGAGTATCTAAAAACATTTAAAGAACAACAGTAATAACCATAACGAGGACGCCATCGATAAGACTATGAGCATCACTATGAATCCCAACAACTCCAATAGAATTAGTAGCAACAACGCAACTAGCAATGATGAAATAATCAGCAGTAGCAATAAGCGGCAACATCTACAGCGCCAACAGCAGCAGTAACATCATTAACTATCGCAATAGTGACTACTATGCCTACCACTACCAGCATCACCACAGAAATAACATCAAGAACAAAGAAAATGACTACGAAAATTACAGAAAAATAATCTACAGGGACAGCATTAACAATATTAAAGACGGCATAAAATAAAACAAAAGCAGCGTTCGTGCACGCCACTAATCAATGGATTTCTCCTTCTGTGGAAGTCTTTGAAAAATATAAAAGGCTATTTAAAATATAAAAATTATTATTTGCCCTGGAGTGATGTCATTCTCAGAACAGGAAACGCTATGCAGCAAAATAAGAAATATATTTTAGATGTATGCCAAATAGACGAATAGGAATTCATACTAACAATCCCCTGCCGAATCGAGAAATGTTTAGGTGTTCTACCTTCTGTAGTTTATATTAAATGAGGAAACCCAAACTGAACTGTAATAGCAACAGCGAACATGATACTCGAAGGATACCTACAACAACCTGCATTTCCGAGCAGTTTGTGACGATACTCATAAGTATGGGACCTTAGGTCACCAAGTGAGGGCCACAGAAGTACCTTCTACTGGGAGGAGCTCAGAGCAATTGCTATGTTAGAGTGGGACGGAGCTCTTATAGGTATGAGGTACAACCTACTACAAAATAGAGTGGGAAAGTCAATGTTTTTTCCAAATTATGGTTTCCCCGGACTATTTCGTGCTGAAGGGGATTCTATATGTCTATTATTAATATTACTATTATGTTTCATTCTTTTATTGTTTCACTTGTGTCAGTCTTTTATCCTTTGCGCCTTTGTAGTGTCACCTCATCCTTCGCCCTGGTGTCAAATAAATGAAATCGTTATTATTATTATTATTATTATTATTATTATTATTGTTGTTGTTGTTATTATTATTATTATTATTATTATTATTATTATTATTATTATTATTGTTCAGTAGTTTTATTTTTATAACGTGCTTTCACTTCACTACCGAGCGCAGCTCTGTGTGCCTTGGGTATGTGCTGTGGTTTGCTGTGATGCTCTTATGGTTATTATTATTATTATTATTATTATTATTGTTGTTGTTATTATTATCATCATCATCACTAGTAGTAGTAGTGGTGGTCGTGGTGGTGGTAGTTGTTGTTGTTGTAGTAGTAGTAGTAGTAGTAGTAGTAGTAGTATAATTATCATTATTTATTAAGACGGCGGGCTGGCTGAATCGTCAGCACGCCGGCCATAATGCTTAGCGGAATTTCGCACGTCTTTGTGTTTCAATTTCAAATTTCGCCTGGGTAGACTTTGCCTTTCATCCTTTCGGAGTCAATGTTCTAAGTACCAGTAATACACTGGGGTCGTTGTGATCGAATAGCCCCTTCCCTCGAACTTTTCAAGGCTGTGCCTAGTGTAGAAATAATAATAATAATAATGATTATTATTATTATTATTATTATTATTATTATCATTTACTTTTAATCTGCATGTTTCTTTCAATCACTCACAGAAGCACACAGCCTCCTAGGGAGAGTGAAGGATAAGAGATGTTACAGTATGACAGAAAGCTTGATGAGGGCAAGTGGTAGGGGCTGTAGCGAAATATCTTCATGTAATACAACAATTAAATTGATAGGGTATTTCTAAGGGCGTGGGCAGTACTTGTCATCGCAATCATTTGGATTTCTCTGGGACATGGTTCTCCTGGGATATCATCTAGATGTTTCTGACATCCCTTTCATATCATATTATTATTATTATCATCATCATCATCACCATCATCATCATCATCATCATCACCATTATTATAATTATTATTATTATTATTATTATTATTATTATTATTATTATTATTATTATTATTATCGTGGTTGTTGTTGTTGGTGGTGGTGTTGTTGTCATTATTATTATTACTGAGGTGGTGAGCCGGCAGAATCTTTAGCACACCAGGCACAATGCTTAGCGGCATTTCGTAGCTCCTTACGTTCTGAGTTCAAATTCCACCGAAGTCGACTTTGCCTTTCATCCTTTTGAAGGCGATAAATTAAGTACCAGTTACGCACTGGGTCGATGTAATTGACATATCTCCTACCTCCGAAGTAGAAAGGATTATTATTATTATCATCGTCATTTCCAGTAGAAAGTGTTATCATCATCATCATCATCATCATCATAATCATCATCATCATTATCATCATCATCATCATCATCATCATCATCTTTCATCATCATTATTATTCATGGGAAAAAAATATGTTAATCACATTAGTATTAATATTACTAATAAGAGTTTCTGTTAATAAGACAGTTTTGTTATTTATATAATTATAACAAAATTATTAAATTATCATCATCACCATCATGATAATAATTATCATCAGTATCATTACCACAACCATCAATATCATCATAATTATCATTATCATCATCATCATCATTACCATTCAACTTCTATTGTACACAAACAGGAAAATCACTTCCAGTTCCAGACAGATCAATATTAAGTATAATAGTATAAAAGAATTTATATGACTATACAAGTTACTTACTGGGTTTCCTATCAATGGAACCTACCAGTCCTTACCATACATACCCACACCCACACACACACATACACATACATACACACATGCATACACTCGTATACACTTATCCCCTCACCCATGCAGATAGACAAATAAAAGCACCTGACCAAGCGCATATACGCAAGTACTAACAAGCACACGCATACTCACATACACACAGTTATATATATATATATATATATATATATATATATATATATATATATATATATATATATTATACACATTATATATTATATGTCTATATATGTATTTTCGTTATTAGTAATGGACACATGTATGTACACATGTATGTATACATGTATATATATATATATATATATATATATATATATATATATATATATATATATATATATATATATATGTATATATATGTATATATATATATATATATATATATATATATATATATATATATATATATATATATATATATATATGTATGTATGTATGTATATAAACTGTTTGAATGCGTGTGAGTGTGTGTGTGCTTCTATATACGAAGGTAAAAACGGAGGTAGGTATGCATGAGTAATATTTGTACAACTAAATTTCAATTATATACACAGAAATATGTACTTATACACTAATATAAATATGTGCAATGCTCGAACTATGAAGTTGTGTGTGTGTGTGTGTGTATGTGTGCGTGTATGTATATATATATATGCATGCCTATTGATATATATATATATATATATATATATATATAACCCTACATAGATATACATATATATCTATAAAAAAATATACATAAATTGATACATATATGTATGTATACATATGTATTTGTGTGCGTGTGTGTGTGAGTGAGTGTGTGAGTGAGTTTGCGTGTAGATAGATAGATAGATAGATAGATACATAGATAGATAGACAGATAGATGTTTCGCATATTTGTTGAGCGGAATTATCTTTCCATATATCTAATATATCCATGTATACACGGATGAATGCCTCCGAAATAGTATAGGTTCCATTGGACTAGGCCAGGCCATGTATCAGTTAATAGCGTCATTAAACCTCACCTTCGGTCGACCATTGAAGCAACTATTTATACGTTTGTGGTAAAATATGATGGGACTTTTTCGAAGATATTTGCCGAAATGATGTTATTGAAATATAATGGGACACTTAAATAAGTGTATGCGTGTATGTGTGAGTGTTTAAGCATAGAATAACTATATACGTACGTGAGTGTGTGCGTATTATATTTTAAAATAAATGGGTGTAGACTCATCTAAACGCTTTTATTCGCGTAGCTTTAAGTATGTGTCGGTGTAGGTATCTATTTGTTTTGCGCCACATTCGAAAAAATTGAGGCCGTTCAAGGTAACGATGTGTTTATATACATATATATATATAACTACTATATATATCTACTATATATATATATCTGCTATAGCCTCGGGCTGAGCAAAGCCTTGTGAGTGGATTTGGTAGACGGAAAATTAAGAACTGAAAGGCGGCGAGCTGGCAGAAACGTTAGCACGCCCGGCGAAATACTTAGGAATATTTCGTCTGCCGTTACGTTCTGAGTTCAAATTCTACCGAGGTGGACTTTGCCTTTCATCCTTTCAGGGTCGATAAATTAAGTACCAGTTACGCACTGGGGTCGATCTAATCGACTTAGTCCCTTTGTCTGTCCTTGTTTGTCCCCTCTATGTTTAGCCCCTTGTGGGCAATAAAGAAAAAGGAAACTGAAAGAAGCCCGTCGTATATATGTATGTGTGTGTGTTTGTGTGTCCCCCCCCCCAATATCGCTTGGTAACTGATGTTGGTGGGTATACGACCCTGTAGTTTAGCAATTCGGCTAAGGACGCCGAGACAATAAGTACTGGGCTTAGGAAGAATAAGTCCTGGGGTCGATTTGTTCGAATGAATGCGGTGCTCCGGCATGGCCGCAGTCAAATGACTAAAACAAGTCAATGAGTAAAAGAATGAAAGAATGTGTGTGTGAAAGAGTGTGTGAGTGTGTGTGTGTGTGTGTGTGTGTGTGTGTGTGTCTGTGTGTGTGTGTGTGTGTGTGTGTGTACATAGTGATGAGGCACTCCAACATACAGTCATGCTGTTTTTAAAACTATGCTGCTTCAGACGTTTACACATCTCTCCATCACTTTTATCAATCATGAAATTAGCTAGATTCTCGTCTTTGTTTCCTTGATTCTACATCTCTCCCGTTCTCAATTACTCATTAACACAAACACATTGCAACACGCACCCACACACTCATATACACACATACACAAACGCCTGCTATAATACACGCACACAATCATTCGTTATCCCTGTGTCTCTCTCTATGCTGTTTGTTCTCTTTTTTCTCTGCCTCTTAGATTTCTCTCTCTTTCCATATCGCTTTCTTTTTCTCTTCATCTCTCTCCAAGTTTTCCTCGTATTTTCTGTTTTTCGTTCCTAGTTTCTTACAAACTCCCAATCGATCTCACATTTTTACTTTTGGTATTAGTCCTAACTCTGGAAAAGTATAGAATAGAAATATTTTTACGTACAACATCTTATATACACTCGCACATACATCTTTACATACATACATACATACATACATACATACATAACTTTACATACATATATATACACAAATGTATTTACACACACCTATATATATATATATATATATATATATATATATATATATATATATATATATATATATATATATATATATATATATATATATATATATATATATATACTACAAATTCAATATAAATATGTGTATTTATTTTTGTATTCAACTGAAGTACCAGTAAATTGGATGTATTTCAAACCCCTTTGAAGGAATTTTTTTCGTTAGTTTGTTACTATATATATATATATATATGGGTGTGTGTGTGTGTGTGTACCTATATGTACACAACCATACACATAAATACATTAACACACACACATACGCATCTATACGTATTCACATACATAGATATTTATGAGTACATCTATGCCTTATACAAAGCGCAATTACATTTGTATTATAATAATCCGAAAGGCAGACATTTCTCCACTTCTTCCGTATAAGGTATGGATAGAACCAGAGCTATTCTCAGATACAGACGCCGTGGCCGAAACTTGTAATTGCTTTTGCAACAAAGAACAGTTCCATTTAAGTTTAGTGTTCGCAGCTTTTCTATAACTGTCGCTTATTCGATTAGCGAAGCAACGATAAAAAGACTGCTTTTCTCATACAAAACTGTCATGTGCATTGCATCTAACAGCGGCTCAGTTTTCAGCTCCTAGTAAAGGTAGCAAATAAAAACTTTAGAAAGTTGAAACCAAGCGATGTGTGGACAGATCGAAATGGTGGGATATTTTATAACAGCTTAGCACCTTTCGAAGGGCTACAGCCGAATATACTATGCCATTTATCACTTACCTGAAATCTATTGCATTCGGGCTATAAAGTAAAAATTTTATAGTTCTTCAACTGTTAACGAATCCTATCGAAAAGAAAGAGAAAACCCATTCTGTTTTATATTCTCCGTTTTCCCTTTACAGCCTTACACGTAAGCGGTGGTCTATTTTATTCTAATTTGCCAGTGTTGTTGCCGTCGCCGCCGTCGTTGTGGTGGTCGTCGTCGAAGTCATCATCATCATCACCATCATCATCATCACCATCATCATCATCACCATCTTCATCTTCATCATCGTCGTCATCGTCGTTGCCGTCGTCGTTGTCGTCGCTGTTGTGATCATCATCACTATCATCATCATTATCATCATCATCATTATCACCATCATCCTCATCATCATCATCATCATCATCATCATCATCATCATCAACGTCATCACCATCTTCATCATCATCATCATCATCATCATCATCATTATCATCATCATCAACTTCATCATCATCATCTCCATCATCGTCGTCGCCGTCGTCATCGTGGTTGTCGTCGCTGTTGGCATCATCATCATCAGCAGCAGCAGCAGCAGCACCACCACCACCACCACCACCACCACCACCATCACCACCACCAGCATCACCAGCATCACCCACTTCATTGTCGCCGTCGTTAGCACTACCATCGTCTGTTAAAAGTGTTAGCACACCGAACAGAATGCTTACCAATATTTCCTCCGTTTTCAGGTTCTAACTTCAAAATCCGTCGAAATCAACTTTGGCGGTTTGTCTTTTATCAATTCGACGTCAATAAAATAAGTCCCATTCAACTACTGAGGTCGATGCAATTGGGCCCTCCTCCTCTGGATTTTCTGTTTATTCCCCCACCGTGGTTAATAAAAGGAATCATTATTATTATAGGTTTGACTCAGATTCGGTCTCATTCCTGTTAAGATTTATGTGGGTGAGCGGGTTGCTACCTATAACCTTATGTATCCACAAATTTTCAGTAGTCCTTCAAGTGCTCAGAACCCTCCTGATAATGCTTCTTGTTCCTAAGTGATGATTTTCTTTTCTGAGCTCTCCAGCAGTTTCTCCTTCTACTTCTTCTTCTTCTTCTTCTTCTTCTTCTTCTTATTATTATTATTATTATTATTATTATTATTATTATTATTATTATTATTAGTAGTAGTAGTAGTAGTAGTAGTAGTAGTAGTAGTAGTAGTATTAGTATTATAATTATTATTATTATTATGATTATTATTATTGTTCAGTAGTTTTATTTTTATAGCGTGCTTTCACTTCACTACCGAGCGCAGCTCTGTGTGCCTTGGGTATGTGCTGTGGTTTGCTGTGATGCTCTTATGGTTACTGTATTGAAAGTGTTTTGCGTAGGATGTGTGCAGTGCCCAGTAGTGCAATTTTCTGTATGTTATATATATATTTGTAAGTCCTGGTGTTTTTGTTATGTATTTGTCTGAATATTTTTTTATTATACCTAAGGCACCTACTATGATAGGAATTGTTTCTGTTTTTAGATTCCACATTCGAGTTACCTCTATTTCCAGGTCTTTGTATTTTGAAAGTTTTTCCATTTCTTTTAGGGAAACGTTGTCATCTGCTGGTATTGATACACCAATTAGAAAGCATTTTTTTTCTTCATGATCTTTGACAACTATATCTGGTCTATTTGCCTTAATTTCTCTATCTGTGTGTATTGGCATATCCCAGAGTATGGTTGCTTTCTCGTTTTCTGTGACCTTTTCTGGCGTGTGTTTATACCATCTTTTTTCTGTTGTTATTCCATAGTGTTGGCATAGCTTCCAGTGTATATAGGTCCCAGCTCTGTCGTGTCTGTGAATATATTCCTTCTTGGCCAGGACTGGGCAGCGAGAGATAATATGAGTTAATGTTTCTTGTCCATCTCCACATATTCTACAGTTACTTGTTATGTTTCTTTTCATTATATGTTTTTGGTCATTTCTGGTGGGGAGGCTTTGGTCTTGTGCAGCAATTAAAAATCCTTCAGTCTCTGCTTTGAGTCCTGAGCTTCTCAACCATTGCTAGGATTTTTCTCTGTCTATTTCTTTGGCATTTAGTTTAGCCCAGTATTTACCATGTAGGGTTTTTTTTTGCCATCGTTTTATCCTGGTCCGTTGCTGTTCTAGTTTTAGTTTGGATTTCATTTGTTTTATAGCTTTTCTTCTTCTTCTTCTTCTTCTTCTTCTTCTTCTTCTTCTTCTTCGTATTTGTTAGGTAGTATGATTTCTTGTTTATATTTGTCAGCTTCCTTAAATACTGAAAACAGTTTTTTTTTGTTTTGCTCGTGTTTTGTGGCTATTTGTATTAGTTTTCCTTGCTTCTGGAGTAGGTATTTTTGCAGTCCTATGGTGGTTATTTTATAATAGTTTTCTAGCTGTATAAGACCCCTGCCACCTTCTGTGCGTTGTATATATAGCCTTTCTATGTCAGATTTTGGGTGGTGCATCCTATATCCTGTCATTATTTTTCTTGTTTTCCTGTCTATTTTAGATAGTTCGTTTAGTGTCCAGTTAAGGATGTTGTAGCTGTAGCTTATACCTGGGACAGCTAAAGTATTGATACCCATTATCTTGTTTTTAGCATTGAGCTCTGTTTTTAGTATTGATCTAACTCGTCTATAGTACTCTTTCTTTATTTTTCTTTCATATGTGTGTGTTGTATCCTATCTAGTTCATTGACTCCTAAATATTTGTATGGTTGGCTTTCGTCTAGTTCTCTTATTTCATTGGCTTTATCTAGTGTGATGTTGCTACTTTTAACTAATTTTCCTCTTTTCAGGGTTGCTTTGGCACATTTTTCTAATCCGAATTTCATATGTATTTCCTTGGTAAAGCCATGTACTGTCTGTAGTAGTGTTTCCAGGTCTTTGTCATTTTTAGCGTATTATTATTATTATTATTATTATTATTATTATTATTATTATTATTATTATTATTATTATTATTATTGTGAAGACGCATTGCTCTGTGGTTAGAGCCTCGAACTTACGATCGTAAGGTTGTGAGTTCTATTCCCGGACCGGGCTGTGTGTTGCATTCTTGAGCAAGTCACTTTATTTCATGTTGCTCCAGTTCACTCAGCTGTAGAAATGTGTTGCGACGTCACAGGTGCCAAGCTGTATCAGCCTTTGCTTTTCCCTTGGTGGCGTGGAGAGGGGTATGCATGGGCGACTGCTGGTCTTCCATAAACAAACTTGCCCGGACTTAGTAGTCTTATTTTTATCACGTGCTTTCACTGCACAACCGATCGCAGTGCTGTGTGCCTTGAGCATGCGCTGTGGTTTGTTGGGATGCTCTTATTTTCACTGTATTGAAAGTGTTTTACGTGGGATGTGTGCGGTGCCTAGTAGTGCTATTTTCAGTATTTAACATAAAGAGGATTTTCTTGCCATCGCTTTATAATTTTTTGTTGCTGTTCAAGTTTTAGTTTGGATTTCAGTTGACTTACAGTGTTTGATGTTTCTTTTTTTTTTTTCATCGTTGTTAGGTACTATGATTTGCTTTTTGTATTTGTCAGCTTCTTTAAAGACTGAAAACAGTTTCGTTGTTTTGCTTGTGTTTTGTGGCTATTTGTATTAGTTTTATATGCTTCTGAAGTAGGAATTTTTGCAATCTAATGGTGATTATTTTGCAATAGTATTCTAGCTGTATGAGGCCTCCACCACCATTCATACATTGTATATATAACATTTCCATGTCAGAATTTGGGTGGTGCATCCTAAATCTTGTCATTTAGTTTTGTTTTCTTGTCTATTTTGATTAGTTCATTTAGAGTCCAGTTAAGAATATGGTAACTGTAAATTATAACTGGGACAGCTTGAGTGTTGATACCTATTAACTTGTTTTTGGCATTTATCTCTGTTTTCAGTATTAATATAACTAATATAATATTCTTTACTTATTTTCTTCTTCCTTTGTGTGTTGTATCGTATCTAGTTCATTGACTCCTAAGTGTTTGTATGTCTGATTTGGGCCTAATTCTCCTATTTAATTTGCTTTATCTAGTGTGATGTTTGCTACTCCTTACTAATTTTCTTCTTTTAAGCTTGCTTTGGCACATTTTTCTGAGCCAAATTTCATATTTATTTCTTTTATAAATCCAGCTGTTTATCATTTACAGCGTATAGTTTTAGACCATCCATACAATAAGAGATGGCTAATTGTTTTGCCGTAACATTTGTATCCATTTCTGTTTAGCATGTCAGATATTATTATTATTATTATTATCATTATTATTATTATTATTATTATTATAATATTCAGCATCATCAACACCACCCTAATTATTATTGTTATGCATTTACTCTGACAAACTGGTAAATCATTTGACCAGAAGCATATCGTTACAACTATTTATATTCTGAGATCAAATGACGCCAAGGTTTATATCATTTATTTTTTTAGAACCAATGAAATAAGATACCAAATAGGTAACTCACACTTCTCGACAAATTTATGTATTTGTTTGTCTTAACGATTTGTAGACCAGAGTCTGGGTGAAAGCGATTAATCCTCGTTTGAAATGCTTTACCATTTTTAGTTGCCTCTTTGGGGTCAATCTCTGTCACTGTCATATTATTTACAAAATTTACATTATTTACATTCGACGGATATTTGTCCTCATCTTGTTTATTGTTAACACAACGTTTCGGCTGATATACCCACCAGCCTCTTCAGGTGTCTCGGGAAAATTTCGAACCTGGGTTCTCATTCCTAAGGTATTCTTCGATGTTGTTGTTGTTGTTATTATTATTATAATTATTTATTATTATTATTATTATTATTATTATTATTATTATTATTATTATTATTATTGTTGTTGTTGTTGTTGTTGTTGTTGTTGTTGTTGTTCAAGTCACTGCTTGGAATCGAACTCGGAATCTTGGGGTTAGTAGCCCGAGCTCTTAACCACTACGCCATATTCCCGTGGGC
>NC_142929.1:23402856-23412856 GCF_046866305.1 Octopus bimaculoides | reverse complement strand
TCTTCTCATAACAGAGTGACTTCTGGAGTAATCCACTGATTCTCAACAGCTGGTACTGCAAATGAAAGTACTGGTGCCATAGTTCAAGTAGGGATAGATGCAAGTATGACTGCTTTGGGCATTCTATCGTTTTCCCTGTTACACTTACCTTAGTACTTCATATTTCTTTACATCCACTTCTCTTTATTTTATTTTTTCATTTCCTTTCTTTTAAATTCCAAGTGCAAATTTACTATTCTAAATATATGAGCGTGAAAATGTAAGCATGTGCATATACATGTTTATATATATATATATATATATATATATATATATATATATATATATATATATATATACATATATTGGAAGGATTAGAGGTAATGTACAGGAATTATGTATTAGAAAAAATAATAACGTACTCAGATATCTGGATGGTTGTAACTCTCTCCCACTGGAAAATGGTTGCAACTCTTTGCAAAACAACTTTCTTCCTAATAACTGACCAGCTGTAAACATAATTTTCTTCTTTCTTCTTTCACCTTTCCTTCTCTTTCTCATTGACACTCCTTACAGATACACAGGCACACACACACGCACCCACACACATACACCAACACAAAAACACTCACACATACAAAAACACACACACACACTCTCTCACTTTTCCCCCCATTCCTCACCTTCTTTTACTATGCTATATCTCTCTCTCCACCCCTACACATTCATTAATACTATAAAAAGAGACTGATCCTCTGAAGGGAAATCATATTTGAAGAACCTACAAGAATAGGTGCAGGCGCTAATATTTATACAACATGTGACATATTAATAAGAATCTGTAAATATACACCCATCCAGATATCTGAGTACCTTATTATTTTTTCTAACACACACACACACACACACACACACACACACACACACACACACACACACACACACACACACACACACACACACACACACATATATATATATACGTAAGTATATATATGTCTATGCGTTGTGCCTGTGTGAGTCTGTGTTTATATGTCTGTGTGCATGTGTATGTGCATGCCCATGTTTGCTTACCGAACGTAAATGTTTTCCTCAGTCTTTTTTCTTTTATCACTCTCTTCGAATGTGTATAACTGTCATTATATTTGCAACTCTTCCCTACTTTATACGACCCTTGAGTGATAACTTGTGGACATTCCCAATTATAGGTAGTTTCATTTGTAACTACGCTCGTTGAGAATCAATAGCTCACTCATCAAATAATTGCGTCAATCTGGTTTGAGAAGTTGCTTCGTGAGCTTGCCAGTTGTTTCGTGTATTGCATAGTCTGAATAATTATATTACGCTAACCTTAAAGACTCCTAACGAAATAATTCGTGCAGCACTCGAAAATCCATTCCTGTGTTTTAATTTATTTTACACCATGCTATATATTTTATTCATTGTTGAATACTTTAAAAAGTCTTTCAGGATGGCTGCAATCAAATGACTGCGACAAGTAAAAGGATAACAGATCACAGGAATTGTAGATTACTCAGCCACGGTATCTTCACTTCAGCGAAGCTATACGTGCTGATAATGGATTACTTTAATGTCTACTCCGTGTGATTCAGTCTCGCTATTTAGTGACATGCTTCACGTTAACATTTCCTGATTATTTAAGAGTCCTTTTAACGGAAACACACACGCTCGCAAATTTATATACATAATATATATATATATATATATATATATATATATATATATATATACATGCATATGTGAGTACAGGACGTCACCAAATGTAAGCAACACGAAATACGAAAACAATGATTTCAATACGCAAACAACGGGAGAAACAAATGGAAAACGGGATAAGTAACATAAAAAAATGACTCTTCATTGGTTGTCCGTTGTCTATCTACTCCTCATTTCGAGCATTTGAACGACAATATGTGTCTTCGAAAACAGTTGTTCCCATAAGTACCAAAATAAAATTTGGGATTTATGGAGGGTCAAAGTTGGTTACAAAAATAGGACAGTTGAGACATACAAGGAACCCGAACGGAAACAAACATAGAGAGTCGTTAGACCAGAACGGGGTTAAACTAGCGAACGCTGGAGCAATATTTTCTTTACCAAGAGAAAGGCTAGAAGAGAGAGATATAGGATACGTCCAGTCCTTAGAACAGCCCTGAAAGAAAAGAAAGATGATCAAGTGAGGAAATGATGGACGATGGTCACGTGTGAGCAACGAAAGAGAGAGAGGGAGAGAGAGAGAGAGTAAAGGAAAAAGTGAGGGAGAGAGAGATAGACAGAGAACGGTAAAGGGGCGAAAAAGGGAAATAGAGAAAGGATGAGAGAGGAAACAGTAGAGCGAGAAAACAGTATAGAGTAGAGTCGCATCAAAAGGATTAAGATAAAGTCACTTGGAAATGGATGCGTATATACATATAGTACTTACACACATACAAAGATACATACATGCATACATGTTCCATAATCCTTATCTACTCTGTATTGCGATGAACATCCTAACGTCCATGCTTGCGATATTTTCGTCCTAACCTTAAGATGTCGCTGTCTCTTAACTAAGCTCTTCTTTTGTCTGGACTCGAAACCGGCTGACATTTTTATTATTTGTAATACAATATCCAGATGAAGATCAGATCTTGAGAAAATTTAGGAAGCAAATTTTACCTGGTTTAAAATAAGAAATTGCAAGTACAAATATTGTACTGCGGTTGTCTGACAGTCCATCGATTATAGCACGTGGTCATATATATGTTTCTAATGACTAAAAGAGAAGTGAGGATGGTAGATGCTAGAAACAACAACGCTCCTTATACAATTTCTGTAGTAGATAATATATAGTGTCGTAGAAGAAATTCAATGGAACATAACGTCTACATCTCTGAAGTGTTTTTTTGTAAAAATATTATTACCGACATAAGAACAATGCTTGACGTTTTATGGTGTGGGCAATATATGTTTTTCGAAGAGAGACAATAAAATTCACTCCGTTAAAATTTAACGTTAAGGCTTAAAGGAATATAAAATATTACTTAAAGACAATAGAGTGTGCAAGCATACATACGTACATATATGTGTCAGTGTGTGTGTGCGTGTGTGCGCATGTGGGTGTTCGTGAGTGTGCGTACGTGTGTGTGAGTATGGATGTGTATGTGTGTATGTGTATGCGGCTAAATATGTAAAGTTACTTCCGGACCACATGGCTCTCGCTTCGGTCCCTCAGCCTGGCATCTTGTGCAAGAGGCTTCTATTCCCCTTTCTCTCTCTCTCTCTCTCTCTCTCTCTCCCTCTCTCTTTCATTCTCTCTCTCTCTCTCTCTCTCTCTCTCTCTCTTTCATTCTCTCTCTCTCTCCGTGTGTGTATATATATGTACACACACACACACACATACACACACATATATATGTATATATATATATATATATATATATATATATATATATATATATATATATATATATATATATATATATATATATATCGGTCAGTTGTTCATAAGCACACACTAATTTTTCTTTCTTTCTTTTGAGCAGTAATAGTTTGTGTAGTCATTACTTGTAGCTGGTTAGAAGGTAATTGTTCGTTGCTGCATCTGGCCAGTGAGCCGATTTAGTTACTTATGGTAGCTGTCTAACTGCCGCTAACCAATGACTATATAACATATATGTGTACGCGCATGCACGCATGTGTGTTTTTGTAAACATACACATATATATATACACAACCAGGCTTTTCAACCCAAATTCAAAATTATAAACCTCAAACTCAGTAACGTCAATTTGAAATACGTCATTTTCAGCCTCAGTTTCGGTGTTAACAATTACGTTGCTGTAGACTTTGGTTTCGTAAATACCCTCTCTGTGAAATATAGAATAGAGTTATTGTTTTTTACGGACATTCATTGCCTGTAAGAATATATAATTACACTTACAAGTACAAAGCATGAATATCTACTTCTCACTTCTTGCACCCTTTAAATTGCTCGCAAACCATTCTCAGATTGCGTAAACGCAAACGAAAATACAATATCTCATCCAACCATAAAAAATTAAAATATCCAACAGATCAGTGTTTCTCAGTCACTTTTTACTTGTGGGCTCTTTCGATTCCTATTCTACTTTCCTGGACCCCAACCCAGTGCCATTCGATGCTTAAAAGCTCTTATTATATTTTTATAATTAGTTATCATTAGGAATTGTATAAAAAATTGTTAAAATATTTTGTGAATTGTAGAAGTGTAAACCAATTTATTGCATATAAATGTTTAACAAAAATATCGTATGTGGACCTCCAAAGGACATATGGATCCCGGTTAGGAAACACTGAACTAGACAATCGCTGGAAGTTAACAGCTTCCAAGAAGGCCTCAAGGTGTTTTCAGAACGCGATGCATGCGTTGTTTAATGTGTCCATGGGAGGACCTTCAAACACCTCCTTGGTCTTAGCCACCAGCTCAGCCTTAGTGTTGCAGACAGAGCAATTAGTGTCCTTTTAAACCACACAGTCCACATAGTAATCCATGCGATTACTTTCAGGGGAATCAGAACGCCAGAAATTGCGGCTGTTTAACTGGTAGTAATTCTCCAACAACCACACACACACACACACACACACGCACACAACCACACACACCCATACGTATATATATATATATATATCCCTATTTTGCAGAAAAAAGTGTAGGCGGCCATCTATGAGTCTCATAGCTGGCCGCTTAAACTTTTTTCTGTAAAATAGGGGTAGTTTATCCTGTTCAGGCTATATTATTAGCATTATCCTGTGTTTGAGAATTTAAAATCACTTCTTTAACTTTCTAAGACATCTCAATGCTTCTAAAAGCAAACTTTGTTTGTTTGTTTATGTTCATCGTAATTTGAATTTAACATACATACATACATATATATATATACATACATATATATATATATATATATATATATATATATATATATATATATATATATATATATATATATATATATATATATATATATATATATATATGTATGCATGTATGTATGTATGTATTTATGTATGTACGTATATATGTTTGTATTAGTAAGATGGAACCAGAAAGAGGTGCATGCGGTCTTTAATGTTTTCATGGGAAGATCTTCGAACACCGCCTTCATTTTAGCCACCAACTCAGTCATGGTGTTTCAGGCAGAGCAGTTGGTGTTATATATTCACAAATGTACTCTTACATTCTGTCCTTCCTTTCTCTCTCTCTCTCTATCTTCCCCTCTCTCTCTCTCTCTCTCTCTCTCTCTCTCTCTCTCTCTCTCTCTCTCTCTCTCTCTCTTTCTTTCTTTCTTTCTCTCAAGGTATTATCTCAAAGTAGTGTATATTCTCACTGTTATTCTCTTTCTTAATTTTCCTTACTGGCAACGCTTCTATTTTTCATTGTTTCCGATGTTTGAGTTAATGTTTTCTTTATGTTTTGTTTTCTTTTATTAGGGACTGCATTAATTCTCCAAAGACAATCCTTTTCTAAGAAGCCTTTAATAGGAATATTTCTTTCCTTCTGTTTCCTCTTTTAGTATCGAGAAAAGTATGCAGCACTCTCTTCTTTGCAGCATACTTGCCGCTATTTCTTACACCATTTCCCGACATTGTCCCATTTGCCGGTAGGAGATTGAAAAATAATATAGGCTTCTTGATCGAATAACAGAAGTGTTTATTCAATGACACTGCATCCATCATAGTTCTATGCAATTTTGTTATATCTTTCTTTTACGACAGACTCAACGAGTATACTTTCCCGCCCTGCTATTTTTGTTTCTGAGAACAAGTTTGCTTCATGTGAAGGACTTATAAATTAAGTACAAGCAAAATTTCTGGGGTTATTTCCCTTGACTATAACCCTCTTTTATAAAATGTATGTTACGATGTCAATATAATAACAAATGAATAGCATCGTACGATGGATTAAGTGCCTTATATGGTTAATGTCCTACGTTTAAATCTTGCCAGTGCATGAATATCCTTGTATATCTCGCCGTCCTTAAGCTTGCTTCACGGGTCAAACGCAGTCAATATTTCTTTTTATTTCATTTTATGTTGCTTTGTTTTTGAACGCTTTATTGTTGTTTCTGGTCTTTTGTGTTTTTTTTTTTTTTTTGTGATTTTTGTGATAAGAAATTACGTTTTGGTTCAGAAGATAATCAAGCCCAACCCTTCTGGGTTGTATTAATCCAAAACAAAACCATTATTAAATATATGTACTGGTCTATATCTCACGCAATCCAGGCATTTTGTGCAAGGAGAGTCTAGCCGAGAACTAAATGGCAAGCCTTTATTGAAATGATGACGTTTTATTTCGGAACATTTTTGGTTATCACTTAATATAAGGATAGGATAAAGGGAACGAATAAGAAAGAAATGGGGTGAGAGAGAGGGGATTTTAAAAAAACAGAACGAAAAAAAGAAAGGCCCAATAAAGAATGGAAAAGTGCTAAAATAAAAGTGGAAATGAAAGAAAAGTGGAAATGAAAGAAAAAGTGGAGAATGCAATAAAAGAATAAAATGATATTTCAATGAAAGGAGAGATGTGACATACAGACAAAGAATCTAGAATGCTGTAAAGAAATGAAGAGAACGAAATCAATCAGAGGGAATAGAAATAGTAAGAGAGGAAGAGAGAGAGAGGGGAGAAAGAAAAGAGTAAACAAGACTGGAAGAAAGTGGGATTATGAACATGTTGTGTTGAAGGTTTAATTCATGTGTTCTGGTGTAGAGATTCAGAATGGATATATTATAAAATGATGAGGAAGTAGTTACGAGACGAACAACATTGGCAAGTAATGAGTGTAAATTTCTAAAAAGAATAGAAACGCAGAAGTAATTTTGTTTTTATTCAAATGACGGAGAGTATAAAAAAGAAAGAGTATGATTTTAAAAATAAACTATGAGGATCTGGTGAAAACAGAAGTTAAATTATAATTTAGAATCGTGTTTCTCAAATATTTTCCTCACGCCTTACCTCGATTTTCCAAACAAACGTGCATGCTACTATGAACGGAATAATTTAGTATATAGCATATATATATTCGAACGCAGTAAGTGAAGTGACAGATATATATATATATATATATATATATATATATATATATATATATATATATATATATATATATATATATATATATATATATATATATATATATATATATATATACAGATAGATGATATAGATAAATATATCAAGAATGAAATAAACAAATAAAGAAAAAAGAAGGAAAAGGTAATTGGTAGAGTTGTCGATTTATTTATTTATCTATTTATTTACTTTTGTGTATGCAAATGGAAATGTAATACTGTCATGCATTTGTGGAGGAAATTAGTGATATATGAAACGGTTGTAACAAAAATCGAAACGGCAAATGGAAATTTATCCATTTAGTTTCTTTTGATGGTGGACAGGCATTTAGATGGATTGGAGAAAAAGAATATGCGTGCTTCTGATTCATGCTCTTTTCTACAAACGAGCAGTGTGTGGTCATGCGATGAATGGTGGTTTTTAGTTAATTGATTCAGTGATGATAAATTCATTTTACTAAAACACGATAGCAAATAGTATTTGTTTGGTTATTTAAGAAATAAAAAACGATGCGAATTGGTGGAGACGTTAGAAAGTTGTATAAAGCAGTGTTACTCATTGCGTGTAGTCCTGTGGTGATCGAAATATGGCCGGACAATTTACTATATTAAATGAAATTAAGATCTTTTGAAACTTGTCCAACACAGTGATGAAGGAACAAGACTGAATATGGATGCAAGCAGTAATTGTCTTCTCATAAATAAAAGGGCAAGGACAAAATCTTCACCAATATTTTTTTTTCTGAGAGGAAGGGGCATGCGTCAGCTTGAGAACCATTGGGATACAATGATTTGCGATATATTTTTTGATTCCTTGCTCTTTAACTCCCTTTGAAGTCATTTATGCATTTCATAATTTCGGATTTGACAAAATCAAATATCAATCCAGAGCAATGAATTGATGAAATTGCTAAAGCTTTGAACAAGATGTCCAGCGGGTTCGTTTCAAGTGTTTAAGCACTGTGTTCAAATTCCAGTTCTCGGATTCTATCGTCTTACTCATGTCAGGAAACGGAGCCTTCACCCACCAGCTGGAATGATTTGCTTCTAAAGTGAGACGTAGCGATGTGTCGATTGGAACAACACCTTGGTCGCTTCACTGCAAGAATGAGTGAACCCCGCACAACTGTAAAAATGCTACAAAATAAAAAAGAAATAAGGAATTACAAATGGAAATGTTGTACTATTAGCTTCCAAACAGTCGTATCTATTGTCATATTCCGTACTTTCTAATGACGATGAAATAACAAAATATGCTAATTCATACGCTAACTGGAATATCCTAATTATTTAGATCAGTAGAACAAGGACAACACTTTATATACAACAACAAGTAGCTAAAGAATTACATACGATAAAATATTTTCATGGTTTTGACATGCAGATTTTATAGATGAAGTTCTAAAGGCCGATCAGTCGAAGCTCCTTAAACTGATGAAGGTATTGTTCAACATGAAAATATTCCTGCTCAACTGGTAGTGGATAATTAACATATTTTGTACTAAGAACTGACTGCATATCATCCAAAGATCTGATCATTTTAAAAAAAACAAATATTACACTATCATGTATTAAGGAAAGTTTAACACTAAAGTTTAATGCAATTTTGTTTTAGTAATGTATGCAAATATTTAGAACTTGCAAACCACAAGAGCCTTATGCATTCTAGTTAAGATATGGAGGTCGGAGACTGGGATGACCTTGACACTGTGACCATGGTACAACCAGTTCTATGATTAACATCATGCCAAGCGATCACAAATAATGATATATTCAAACAGCAGACATCGCGATTGTATACCCAACAGGATACACTAAAATGAAGGTAGAAAAGTAGATACAGCTTATTACTAGATTATTCAAACACACTTCATATGCGAAGTAGCAATTAGGCAGTTCGTACTTAAATAGAAACCTCGTAAATGAGGTGTGTTGGATCTAATTGTCACTTCAAAGCATTTAGTCTCATGAGATAGTTGTGCTATAAACGTCTACTCGAGTAGATTTGAGAAAAAAATACTTACTAACAGTAATAGGCTAAAACAATATAACATTTTGGAGCAATATATTTGAAGAAAAAACAAACGGAGAAATATATAAAGTAATACAAATTATATAAAAAAAAAATAGCTTAACACTCCTAAATTCTAATGGACTAGAGTTAGCGTATAATCAATATTCTATGTTGAACTCCATTAAAAAAAACAATTTTCTCTTACACTAGCAGTTATAAGACAAACTATATTAGCATTCAAAATGTAACAGCATTTCGTTCTATTGGTATTAGAAGCTATCCAAAAATATTTGTCTGTTTTTTTCTTTCTTCTACTCTCTTTAAAGAAATTTTATAAGAAATAAGTCTACTTCATTTCAAAAGTCACTCTCAATAAACAGCCGCACACAAAAAAAAAAATACATATAACTAATGATATTTCTCTGTTTTACCTTCTTCCTATACTAATTCGATTTTCTACTTTTTCATTATTTTTCATTTTTTTTTTTTTAGAGTCATCAGCTTAGGACATTATGTAAATACACATTAAACTTAATTTGCATTTTTTTCCGGCTGGCCAATTAAAATAATTTTTTTATGACAAAACTAATTAATATAGAATTTTTAAAATCCATTCCCGTGCGACTAAGGAAAATATCGCCTAAATATTAAGAAGGAAAAAACTAATAAGAAAAAGAATAATAATAATAATAATAATAATAATAATAATAATAATAATAATAATAATAATAATAATAATAATAATAATAATGATGATGATGATGATGATGATGATGATGGTGCGGATGATAATTATTATGAAAATGATGATCTGACAAACAAAGAAAATGAAGTTTATAATTAGATAGCAGGGTTACTTTATTATGTATGAATGTTATTTTCTTCCTCAGCAACCAA
>NC_142929.1:23392856-23400356 GCF_046866305.1 Octopus bimaculoides | reverse complement strand
ATAAATTTACACTTTAGTATTTCAAGATATTTTCATGTAGTTTTGTTAAATATATCTGTTAAAATGAGATGTCAGCGTTATTTTCATTTTCGCATAATTTAGACGACAGTTTATTCTCCGCACCCCGTATATATGTTTGGTGGCTGAATGGTAGTAGTGATGGTTTTATTGCGTATGTGCTGTTCTATTAGAGTTGATATAGCCGGTTGACTGTCGAGAAGTGATAGTAGCCGTGCTGGGAAGGTAATAGTAGCAATAGTATCGGTATATTGTTTAGCTTAATGCTAACCTGAGTCAAGCAGACATCTAATCGAAGTAGTTCCGTTCTTAATCATTCTGTCTTGGTTTCACACATAGCGTTTCTAGAACCACTGTGTCAAATGTTTAATTCCTTTCTAATGGTGATGAAATAACTAGAAACGGATCCGCTACCATTTCTATGTGTTTTAGCGTCAGTATAGGATGTTCTTTTGCTGCGTGGTGGTGATAGTTATGAGGATAGTAATCGGTGGTGGAGGTTGTGGTTGTGGTGGTGGTAATAGTAGTAGTAGTAGTAGTAGTAGTAGTAGTAGTAGTAGTAGTAGTAGTAGTAGTGGTGGTGGTGGTGGTGCTAGTGGTGGTGGTGGTGGTGGTTTTGTTGCTGCTGCTGCTGCTGCTAGTCGTTGTGGTAGTAGTTTTAGTAGCATTGACAGTGTGGTGTCAGAGGTAGTGCTATTTCTAAGGATTCCCCTTTCCCACCAGCTACACTACCAGCCCTATCACTATATCTACGATTAACATCAGATTAATTCAGATAAATAACAGATCCAAAGCGCGTGGCTTTGTGGTTAGTGCATTGAACTCACGAAGACAATGAAGAGCAGCCGAAACCAGCAGGCGTCGCTACTGTTGATAAGGGGCAACATCCCGAAACTAGTCTGTAGATGCCAGACCAGCAAGGGGGAGCGGCTGACCTCCCCTGTTCGAAGGTTATAATGGACATAGGTTCGTGTGTCACATAGCTAGCTAGAGGCGATGGCTTTTTGGAGCTAATCAACGGCAGCATTCGTCCTATTTTTGGGACTGCTATATTGGCTTGGCGATAACTATTAATATATATATACATATATATATATACATATACATATATATATATATATATATATATATATATATATATATATATATATATATATATATATATATATATATATATATATATATATATATATATATATATATATATATGTATTATGTATATATATATATATAGATGTTTGTTTTATCTGGAGTTAATGGAGATAATTATTGACTACTTCTTTACTGAGAATCCCACCGACATATTTTAAATGGATACAAAACTTTTCGATTTATATGACTCTTTGGAAATGTATTGAAATGTATTAAATGTATTGAAACTTGCTCCAGTCGGGTTTAGACACCGATTTCTTATCTCCTTTCAATCACTTAATTTTGAACTAAGAATCCTTTTTAACTGTTGTTGCTTTTGTATTTTACTTTTTAAGATTTGGAGTGAAACCTAAAACCATATGCTGATTCTTGCTTATAATTTTCTTTTGATATTTTTCTTTAATCATGTCGTGACTTCATGTTTCTTTCGGGCTCACTATGACAGCTAATACTAAGGAATCATGTTCACCTCAGCTCACACACCTGGTCCTGCAATATATATGATTGCTTGAACTTCACTAAAATCAATTGACGAACAGTTGGAGACGTTAAACGTGGGAAGAGTAAATATCTAACCCACCCACCCCCAAGAGAAGGAATTTACTTCCATACTCAGACTTGCACATTGTTTGCGCATTTTAGTAGGGTTTCTACATTATTTCCACACCTTATTCGATTGGAAGCTATGGTGAACATATTCTTTTAATGCGCAACACCGTAAGGTCGAACCAGAAATTTTAGCTCGTAAGTAAACTTCTAAACTATATCATCAACACTGAGCTTGTTGCGTTATGCAGAAGAAAACCATCAGTGATTCAAGGGAAAACAATAAAAAAAAAATTATGCTCGTTTGAGTGAAGTTAAAGATTCAGTTTTATAGATTTGTTCATTCATTCGTTCGATTTACTAGGTGAGAATTTTCTTTCCGAAAATATTTCGTGTAACTCCATATTTTATCACGAGACGAAATATGTTTATGAAATTACACTGGGAATATTTCACGAAGAAAACTAGATGACATATGACTTCATTCGTTTAAGCACCTCAGTTTTCTCATGATTATTTTTCCTATTTAACAAATCAACATTCTTCCTTCTAAAAGTATTTAGACATCATACAGTGTATTTCTTGTCGAAATTTTCTATATTGAATGCAGAACCGACTTGTAATGAGACAACTAGAAGAAGGGCATAAAATTGAAAAAGATCTGGCAAAGAGCAATGTAGTGACTCGGACTAATGACTTTCAACCTGAAAATCATAAAGAATATATTTAAAACAATATAGCTTTGTTAGAATTTCAAGACATAAAAAGTTGACAGTTCTATATTGAAGAGATGAGGAATTATGTACATTATTTACATTGTTTACATTTGACGGATATTTGTTCTCATCTTGTTTGTTGTTAACACAATGTTTCGACTGATTTACCCTCCAGCCTTCATGAAGTGTGTTGGGGAAATTTTGAAACTGAGTTCTCATTCCTAAGGTATTTTTCGATGGCATAGAGGTTAAGAGCACAGGCTACTCTCCCTAGATTCCAAGCAGTGGCCTGAATAATAATAATAACAATAATAATAATGATAATAATAATAATAATAATAATAATAATAATAATAATAATAATAATAATAATAATAATAATAATAATAATAATAATGATGATGATGATGATGATGATGATGATGATAATAATAATAATAACAACGAAAAATATCTTTAAAATGAGAACCCAGTTTCGAAATTTCCCCAAGACACTTGATGAAAGCTGGAGGGCATGTCAGCCGATATGTTGTGTTAACAACAAACAAGATGAGGACAAATATTCGTCAAATGTAACTAAAGTAAATAATGTATAAAAAGTTGACGTCTGTAAATTTTGCTTTCATGATAATGGAATCAGATTCGTATATTCCTGGTCTGCTAGGTGTGCGCTGCACACCCATCTAAAATAGCACATTCATTATAAATATTAACTTTACTCATTAATTTAATCACAACTCTTAATGGAAAATGTTTGTTATATCCTTGCTTGAAATTTGGTGGCATTGGGTGTGGAAGCACAACCAAAACAACAACCACCGTACGCCACTGTATGAAATATAAACAACATTGAAGGAAACCAGCTGAAGCTTATAAAATCCGTTCTTGTATCTCGAAAACGTTTGAGCTGTAAGACGTCAGTTTATATACGATATTGTACGTGAAAAGCTTCTAAAGCTCTGATTTACGTTTGGGCTCTTGTGCACATCTTTAATCGCTCGCCAGTAATGTAATACGATTAGCGATGACAACAGATCATTGTTACCAAGTATGGTCGGTTATTGATAGCCTTTCCTTCACAACTCAACTAACAATTTCATTAACACTATCACCACGACTATCCATAACATTAACACCGTTGATGCAGATAACACCACCACTTTCAAAATATGCATAACACAAAGGAATCTATTTAAGCTATCCTAATTATACGAATTATACTCACAGTGCGCTGGGATGAGAATTTTCAGATATAGTAGGCAGGAGTGGCAATTCTACAGACGGAAATCTCCTAGGAAGACGATTCTTTAAGGAATCCATTTTAAATTTATCCATAATGGAGACTGGGAATTATTAATAAAAATCGAGAGAGTACCAAATCAGGACGATTTCCTGCTCAGTTGAAAAGAAGTGTGAGCACGCGTTCATGTGATATCAGATAATATTAATATACTAGCTGGCTTCAGAAGCATACCTATATTGCTACCTATGCTTAATTTTACAGTCCAATTACAGAAGATGGTTTTACTAATTATAAATATATTTTGGGCGATAAGAAACATCATTCTGAATGTATGAGACATTTAAATACTCCAATATTTTCAATGCTTCAGAACATTTCCTGTTGTGTAGCATATTACCTGTTAAAAGTGAGCATGCAAATGTTGAAAAGGAACGGAAAGCAGGCTGGCTGCTGAAAATAGAGACCATTTAAAGCAGTCGGTAAATATATTATAGGTGTGCAAACAAGAACTGCCATTGCGCGAATATGATAATGAAAAAATAATCTTAACAAAAGTAATTATAGGTGCTAAAATATATAGCGTCTCTGCAAGAAATTTCTCAAGCAAAAATAATCGAAGTATTTTTCAAATGTTTCAAAATCAATAGGAAAACATTATATCTAAAAAGAATAGTATAATAGCCAAGAAAATTCAAACTGACGTTGAACATTTTTCCATCTATTTCAGTGCAAGTAGACGAAACTACCGATTGTGCAATGCTTACCCAGCTCTCTATTAGCATCAGCTGTGCAGTTGAATGCAAAATAAATTTATGAAGTTTTAGTAAAGATAACAGTGAACTGAGAAATGTAAATGTGAGAGAAAATGTCATAAACTCTAAAACTCAATACAGTAGCCAACCGTATGATGCCAGGTGTAATAATATTGAGCAGACAGTATTGAAGGAGAAGGGTTTGAACGCAGCGATTACATTCATTGTTATTCATATATAATTAACTTAGTTCTGGATAGAATTGTTCAGAAAGTTAACGGTGTTACATTTTCTTTTTCCCCATTTACACAGCTTTAGTAACTTAACGTCTCCGTATACTTAGAGAAAAGTGACTTTAGATATTTTCATGTCAGTATTCCGTTTCAAAGCAACATAGGTTAGTATTAGAGAGATAGAATTTTTTTAAACTATAAGGTGCGAAGTACACTTCAGATCTTCCAGAAAATAATGAAACAAAACATAGGCAAAAATGAATGAATTCACTTTCATGAGTTCGTCTGTAATTTTCGTAAATTGTTTTTCTAATGTCGAAAACTTAGAAATTATTTGATATTCTAAAGTATATGCAATTCAACATGAAGTATTCGAAGAATAACCGAAGATATTTTACTCAATACATTGAAGACCTTTGTGATGAACATTATGAAAACATTGTCCAAGAAACAATGGAAGATATTGTACAACTCGATAACTTAATCTTTCTCCTGCAAAAATTACCAAGAACAAGTAAATGAACCATAGAGCAAAAACTTTCGTAATGGATCAACATATATTCTTATAGTTCAAAGGGAAATTTACTCATGTCGAAATATTTTAATATAATCTTATCTCAGACAAGCATTGCTTCAGGCTGAATGTTAGCCCAGGAACTCCCATGAAAAGGAAAGGGCATAAAATGAAACCAGGGCTGTAAAAAATGTAAAGAAAAACCATAAAAACTTCCGGAGATTTGCAAACGTGTTTGCTTCTGTACAGAATAAGAGAGAGGCAAAGAGAGAGGCATTGTTCGACGAAAATGGCCCACTGATTGTAGAATCCCCAAAGGATAAGTGAAATCCTGAATGTGCAACGCAAAACTGTTTCCACAACTCCGTTGAGATATTTTGAAAAGGCTATGCCAATTATTGATTATATCAAAGGAAACTGGTAGAATGTCAGCCCTTGATGAAGTGAGCATAAACTCAACCGCAAGTCATGATAGATTCCCAAGAATCCTCCAAAAAACAACATGTAAAGGGGATCAATCAATACCACTAACGGTCCCCTCTTAAAGCTTCCTTGCAGCTGGGAGACTTTCCAGAAATTTAAAGGAAAGCATATGTCCTATCCACAAAGGTGTTACCAGAGCGGAGGCTACAAATTATGGTCCTGTGTCTCACTAACATTACATGTCATTAAAGTCAGGAGGAAGCTGACGTATTGTCAGGAAAATCTGATCTCATTCTTCGAAGATAATGACCTGCTCCCTACACGTAGCATGTCTTTCGCTCAGGATAAAACTACTTTAGACAGCTTTTGCAGCATTATGACTGGTGCTGAATCAACTAATGAATTGCTCAAATACATGTGATATATCTCAATTTTGCAAAGGTCTTTGGCAAGGTTCATCATGTGACGATATGTCACAAGCGTCGTGGTCGGAAAACAAGGAAAGAGGTTACATGACTTCTTAAAATCAGAAGCCAGGCTGTGGCAGCAAAAGGGGCCTTCCCAAGAAGACACTAATAGCGAGTGGGGTGCCTCAAGGAACTGTCACTGGACCGCTCCTGTTTATAGTAGCTCTTTGGGAGATGCTATAAGTTGTACGGATAGCCACACTTACTTATGCAGACGATGCAGTAGTACAAGCAGTCCAGAAAATTTTCGATGTTATTCTACAGTAAAATCTAGATGCCATACATAAATATGGAGAAGGAAACAGTATGCAGTTTAACGCTGGAAATTTCAAGCTATCTGTTTACCAACCAGAACGCAAAGACAGATGAAATACTCCCGGTGTGCTTAACGTTTCTGCCAGTTCGCCGCCTTGAATATTATTCTTATCTATTCTAGGCCCAAGGCCCAAAATTTTGGGAGACGGGCCCAGTCGATTAGATCGACCTCGGTACGCAACTGGTACTTAATTTATCGACTCCGAAAGGCTGAAAGGAAAAGTCGACCTCGGCGGAATTTGAACTCAGAACGTAAAGACAAACGAAATACCGCTAAGCATTTCGCCCGGCGTGTTAAAGTTTTTGCCAGCTCACCGCCTTTTGTAGACATATATTTTAGATTTTTTCAACTGCAGCCATGCTGGAGCACCGCCTCGAAGAGTTTTAGTCGAACAATTTGATCCGGAGTCTTTTTTTTTTTTTTTGAAACCTTCCTTTGAAGTAAAAGCAGCTGTACTACAATAAATATTCTCGAATACATACACTAATATTTATGATTTGCATATTTTCTGGTGGCTGCAGTAGCGTAGCGGAGTATATGACTCTCATGTCGCCGGTGTTAAAAGACCTTAAAGTCATGGACATGCGAAATAACTCATCCTCAACTCGGAGTGATGGTGGATAACGATGTTTCGCCATTTTTGTAGCTTTTCAGCATCACATACTCGCCTGGGTTGAAGGCGAGTCACTTAGCCAATCCAACGACTTACATACGCATAGCATGTGAAATAATGAGCTGGAATGCCTTTGTCTTTCATCCTTTCGGGGTCAATAAATTAAGTACCAGTTGCGTACTGGGGTCGATCTAATCGACTGGCCCCACTCCACAAACATTTTGTGCTTTGTGCTTAGAGTAGGAAAGAATATGTCTGTGCGAGTCTGCTTCTGTATAAATTCCTTCCACGAATTTCACTCTCAGAGCTCACTCATAAGACATGAGTGAAATAAACGGAAGCTACAACGGAAAGCATTTATTCGAGATTCTGCGCATTGAGATCTAACTCAGTAACGCGTGTTATTGAACTGAACCGCTTCACTTCCCTTCATTGTTGCAATTTGTTCTAGTAATTATAAATTTGAAATGCTTAATTTGGAAAGACGTGAAGAAGAAAATATATAAG
>NC_142929.1:23380356-23387856 GCF_046866305.1 Octopus bimaculoides | reverse complement strand
TATATATTATATATTATATAAATATATTATTATTATATATGTATATATATATACATATGTGTGTATGTGTGTGTGTGTGTGTGTGTGTGTGTGTGTGTGTGTGTGTGTGAGAGAGAGAAAGTTGGTATGTGAAAGCACGTGGCTGGATGTATATATATATATATATATATATATATATATATATATATATATATATATATATATATATATATATATATATTCATATATATATATTCATATACACGTATGTATATGCGTGTGTATGTGTGTTTGTTTTATGTATATATGTATACACATACATACATACTTTATATAGTTACGTAAATGTTGAGTCTTGATTAGCTGCTCTTATTTTATTGTTTGGACATCGTTGCAAAATTTTTGCAGTTTTTTTGTAGCTTATCTCCCAATATAATAAATAATAAGCTTCAACACATATTATATAACACAAAGTAGATTGTTCGATTACTCCATGCTACGTGTTTCAATAGTGAAAATGTGATTGGAATTATAGCAAGAGCAAAACAGTTTTGTTGTATATGCGTAGGAATGTTTAACATATAAATGAAATAAATATTCAAATAAGAAGAAAATTATGTTTTAGAACTTGAAATAGTATTGTCATATGCATGCATCCATATATGCGCGTGTGTGCGTGTGTATGTGTGTTTGTGTGTATATGTGGGGTGTGGTGAGCGTGTATGTATATGGATATGTGGATCTTCTATGTGTGTGTTTCTGGTATGTATGCATATATGAATGAATGATTGTGTACGTTTCTATGCTTGTATGACCTTTAGAAACGCATACGAGTATACAATGTACACACACACAAACGCATATATATATATATATATATATATATATATATATATATATATATATATGCACAGATATGCAGGAAGTAAATAGACACCTTTAATTTTTTATTTAACATACAAAGCGAGCAATTAAAATGTAATCGATAGGTAGGACTACATACTATAGTATTTAGTTGACATTCTCTTTACAGATTTTAATTCAGAAACTCTTTTTGGCATTGAACTGATGAGCTTTGTGGTTGTCTCTTGTGGAATTTCTGTCCACTTTTCACGCAACAATCGAAACAATTCATCTTTAGATTTAGGTTTCTGTCAAGTTTTTCGTATAGCTCTATCTAATATGTTCCAAAGATTTTCAATTGGGTTTGTGTCAGGAGATTGGTTCGGCCAAGGAAGCTTTTTGTTCCCCTTTTTTCAGTCAGCCATTGTTGCTTCCTTTTTGCTGTGTGGCATGGAGCCCCATTTTCCATGAATAAAAAGTCATTTTTCGTTATGTTATCGTGTGAATACATTGGAAATAGTCCTTGCTTAAGCTATTCGATGTATTTTTCTGAGTTTATGATTCCAACACATTCGATCAGCTCAGAACGACCATTGCTGGTGACAGCTCCCCATACCATTACAGAGATACCGCTGTTGGTTTGAGTAGTTTCTTGATTGGGAAGTCTCCAAACCCTAACACGTCCACTGTCTGAAAATAATGCAAATCTGGATTCATCTGAGAAAATCACTCTATCCCAAAATGAACTGGATTTTTCTGACATCTCCTTAGCCCATTTCTTTCTTTCATGATATTAATTGGTTGCAGGAGAGGTTTTCTTCTAGCTGCTCGTCCATAATACCCAAGCTTATGCAGTTATATAACACACGTTCTTGGACTAACTTCTAACTGTTTTGCAATGTCAGAAGCCTTCGGACGGGGTTCGTTTTCCACAATTCTTTTCAAACAGCGAAGCTACCTTTCCGAGGGACCAGGTCAGCCGGGACGAGAACCTTTTGATTCTTTTCCTTGGCATTTGAATTGCATTATAATTCTATTAACAGTAGCAAGAGGAATTTGAAGATTTTCGGCAATTTTGAATGTAAGCTTCTTCCCTCTTCCTAACATATTATCTGTATTAATGAGCACCTTCTTGTTGTAACCAACGAAGCGTAGAAAATATTGTCTACTAATGATCCACTCATCTTAGCTGCTGGACAAAAAACTGCTCCAATCCGTGTCGTTCAAAAAAGAAAATTTGAAAAAGCATACTATAAAAAGATCGTCTTGACAACAAAATTATGTCAGCCTTGAAGGATAAAACTTTCACTGGAAGTGCTACATCAGTAGTGAACATTACCAACATGTCATCTAACCCAGTATAAAGAATACTATATGGCCTAACGGGCATCAGTAATTAACTAAATTCACTTCGTATTGTCCTGACATGTCCCATTACTCAGTCATTATGGACTGAGTTTCCTTCTGATAGTCAAGTCAAAAATCGTTTATAGCAAACTCATTATCAAACATAGACCAAAACACCCAAACTAAACAAAGTCATCGTAATGGATTATGTTATGAAAGAGTAGCAAGAATAAGAAAAATTTAAGATCGCATTATCGAGCACCGTGTCCTTGAAGAAACTAAACTCAAAGGTTTTCATACATCTTTCTCTGTGTGTGGAGGGAGGCCGATATCTCACTGTTCACAACAGCATCTTTAAAACTGGAGGACCAATCTAAAGCATGTTGGCAACTTCACAAATTCAAACATGACCGTCATATTAAATTCACGTTGATTAAGCGGTCGAACCTCCAATATATACCGTTCGTTCGTACAAAGAAGTGTGTTGATTGTTAGTCAGGCCGTCGCATGATACGTAAAAAGGTCAGACAGCAAGACTGAAAAGCATTAGATATCGACACAATTTCGATATCTGGACGGCATTATTACATTATTTATCTGTCGTTATTTAGCTGTCACACAAATCTCCTCAGAGGCATTAGACATTCCGGTTTCTAGAAACTAGAAATGTCGGCAAACGCTTCACCTTAAATTACATGTTCTATAACCACAATCATTTAAACGACGAAAACGCCTCAAGACATGTTCGGTGGAAGCACTAGAAAATTCACCTGTCTCTGAATGGCATTAACAAGCCTGCATAGCAATTGCCCTTTACTTCATTATGTTACGGCCATGTTGGGTCATCGCCTTGAATAATTTCAGTCGAACTTGCTTATTATATGTATGCTTGGGAGTTATTCTATTGGCCCCTTTTGCCGAAATGCCAGCGTAAACACACCAACACCGGTTGTCAAACGGTGGAGGAGCAAATATTTATACAAAGACACACACACATACAAGCGCGCATACACACACACACACATATATACATACCCACACACCTACGAACGCATGCACACAGATATATATATATATATATATATATATATATATATATATATAGGTAAATGATAGGATTGCTTCAATTTTTCAGGGGTAGTCTGAAGTATCCAAGCAACCAGGGGATGTTTAAATCCGGAGGCACTCCTGGGAATTACTTGTGCGTAATGACGGGCGTAAATGACACATTATATAATCTCCATATAATTAAAACAATGGCTAACTATCCCAACCGAATTGCTTCTTCTTGTGTTTGTTTCTCCATTCTCCACATAACTATATATATATATATATATATATATATATATATATATATATATATATACAGTTAAATAATGAAGGTAGAAATTGATATCAATCAATTAACATCAAAATAATAGTGGTATAGCATATTCTAAAACGCATCCGAAGATTTATCAACTATATTATAATTAATAAGAGGAATGACTACAAAAGTGGATTCCTAATATCAAGAACACACTCTTGAGAACACACGCTTCAGAACACACTTGTCGAGGTAAGGCGATATGACATCTATCTTTAGCATATTAGGAATCCACTTTAGTGGTCATTCTTCTTATTAATTTTTATATACGTATATATATATATATATATATATATATATATATATATATATATATATATATATATATATATATATGACAGCCTTCCTTCAGATTCCCTCTACCGAATCCATTCACAGGGCTTTGGTCGACCCGAGGCTATGATACAAGACACTTGCCCAAGCGGCACTGAACCCGGAACAATGTGGTCAGGAGGCAAATTCTTTCCCACACAGCCACACCTAGACAAAGCCTCAACACACACATTAATCAGAAGGAGTGTTCTCTTGGAGGTAATGTTTTAATCACCTGTTTTACTGAGAAAAAGTAAAGGTGGATTTTAAAAGCGTAAAAGAAACATATGTAAGCAGAGATAATTTGCACAATTTCCTATGAAAGGAAGATACTGTAGCACGTAGAAGTGCTCCATAACAACAGTAAAAAATTCAGACTTCGCATTACTACAGATTATTCAAGACTCATCTTGATAAATACAGTTTGAGCAGGTACATTTACAATGATGAAATTGTTTAAAAAGATGGGTAAAGATATATGACGTAGAACATACTCCATAGAATCAGCATGTGTTTGACAAGCGAAATTTTTAACCTCTGTTACATATATATACACTTTACCTACTTCAATGATGAGATACTTTTACGCAATGTCTTTCAGCCATCCACATTTTACTAAACCTGTTACCCTATTTTATATTTACGCTTATATCTCCCGGGTATATATCTATGTGTAAGTCTGTATATATATATATATATATATATATATGTACATACATACATACATATTTGTTATATATGTATATATATATATATATATATATATTATAACATGACGGTGGATAGATTGAAAAAGAGAGAGAGAGGTGGGGAGAGGGGGAGAGCGAGAGCGAGAAAGAGACTGATTCCCGGCGGATTCCGTGTTTTTCTCTCTCTTCGATAGACTCATCTTTTTTTTATTATCGCTCTGAGTGTGTTTCCTTATTTAGACACTGCTATTAAAGAGATATAATTATAGGTTATAATTTGGTTGCACCTGCGTTTATCATCTTTTACAAGTTTTGTTTCTCTACTGTTTGTGTATACAGTTATTCTTTTTCTTCTTTTTTTTTTTACGTACATACGACTTCCGAAGATGATAATTTACTCTATTTCCTAATGATAGCCTAGAGATATATGTAACATTCTTGGTGTCTTATTTTTAAGATAGTTTATACCATTAGTGTCAGAAGGTTATGTCAGAAACCTTCTCATGATAATAATCCAACGGGCGACGATGAAAGTATAAATGAATGCACATTCGTAATAGTCAAGAAACGCAAGAAAAAAAATTTCACCTGAATGCTTCTCAATTTGAATATGTAGTCACTGAATGAAAGGTTAAGTGTGACAAACTGTAAGTAATGACTGCGATAAATATTGCGCTTCATTAACGTGCTCTGTTGAATTGTTGCCATAATGTATACATGCATATTTCCTGGTATCATTAACAGTTTAAATATATGCAATGACATGAGTTCTCTATGTTTTCGATAAATTACTTCCATAAAATGCTGACAATTTTCATATTGTCCACGGACGTTCTCTCACAATTGTTGCATCCTAACAACTCAAAAGTTGGTTTAAGTTCAGCTTTATAAAAAGGTGCGAAGGTATAGAACATGAAAGTGAAGTAATCTCCGACTGTGACCTTCGGCGTTTATAGTCATATGTATAATTCTCACAGCATAGATGGAATAGTGGAATCTACAACTTGGAACAATATATACATTTACAGAAACATATACATATACGCGCACACACATACGCATATATACATCTCTTTATTCATATATATTTTATATATGCAGATATATATATATACATGTGTGTATGTATGTGTTTGTGTGTAGTTTATAAGTGCTAAAGCACGAAACTCACTGACTTTGAATCACTGGTTCTTCTGCTAAATATTAATATGTGTAAAAAGAAACTGCCTCCTTTATGATTCCATTCACATAATAAATATAACTTATGTAGACGTAATCGTATTTACACCTTTTACCATAAGTGGTCATTTTTCTCCACAGTAAACCGCCCTGAAACTAACTTTTGAAGACATATTAGCACTCATCTAAAGTTTATTATTTCTCATCAGTACTTCAAGCTAAAACTTATCTCATTTTTTACTTCAGACCTGGCGGTCTCGAACCGGCTTTCAACGCAAGTATTGATTGACTATTATAAAGCTACTTCTTCCTGTCTTTTCAGTGTCACCTCCCTTTAGTATCTCCTACTGAGGACGGCATGACAGGCCAGAAATGCATGTAGGGATCAAGAGAAAGGGCCACAGAACTGATATTACTGTGTTTTACAGTTTTTACCACAAGCGGTAATATTTCTCTTCGGTAAACTGACCTGAAATTGCCATTAGATGTTAGAATATGACAAAACCATATTGGAACTAACTTAAAGCTTGTTGGTTTCTTGTCATTGCTTCACCTATTACGTATATATATTTACATATGTATATGTGTATGTGTACGTGTGTGTACACACACTCTCTCTCTCTCTCTCTCTCTCTCTCTCTCTCTCACACACACACACACACACACACACACACACACACACACACAAATGCAAGCAGTCGAATGATACAATAATACAATATAGCGGTTTCAGTCCACCTGTAACGAAAAACCTGGAAAATAGTTTTCCATTTATCCATGTCTATGGATTTATGGATTGATTTATTAGTCCACTGATGAAAATTTCTCGACCGTGAAGCCCTTCGGTAAAGAGCACTAGCTATTATAAGTCTAAATTTATAATATTTTATATATTGCACATACATATACATATATGCTTGTGTGTGTACGTTTGTGACTGTGTGAGGCTTTATTTGTTGTTATATATGCATCAATATACATGTACGTATATCTTTGGTTGTATGTGTATATCAAACCACAAATAGTAGCATGTTTTACTAAGGCTAAAACTTCATTGAATTTCTAATGAATACAATCTCAAACATTGATACAAGAACTATCATCTTCCTTAAATAACCGGTTATTCTTCTAATGATATTCATTAACGAATCTGTTTATTCAATTTAGTAGTGACATGCGTCGTCTCAAACTTGAATTCATAATGCAGGGATAATAGAAGAAATTGAAATCATAATGTACGTTTTTCTTGAAGTTATACTAAAAATGTCCCTCAGTTGGTTGTATGAATAGAATGAATTGTATTCTGTGGTACACTTCACCGAGAGCTAAATTAGTTCACGAAAAACCAATTAGGTTAACGACCAATGCTTGTTAAGTTTGTTGAACGAAAAAGACCGGTTGATAATAGTAATTTTAATCACAAAAGTGAGAATAGCGTGCAAAGAACATTACCGGAACATGTTACAAGAGTGCACCTTCGTAGGGCATGTATGATAACAGTCCATGCAACATCTATAGCAATGTTATCTTGCAGTAACTTTGACCTTCTTCTACATGTGTCTATCAGAGATCATTGCAACAGCTACGATATGTGGATGCTGTGGTTCATAGAACAAAAAATGTATTGTTAATGAAACAGTTAAAACATATTTTGTTTTCAAAATTTCCGCTACAAGGCATAACATATTTAACTTGTACTGATAAAAGACGCATTAAGTTAATGTTGACAGTAACTACGTTTATCTTGGAAGATTATTTATCACAGAATAATGAGCCAACATTTTG
>NC_142929.1:23362856-23375356 GCF_046866305.1 Octopus bimaculoides | reverse complement strand
GATATCTCTTCGCCTTTCACGGAGTTTGGAGCTGTATGTAGTTCTGCAAGAAATAGAACCTCTGTGACAAGTTAATTTTTTGTTGTATCTCACTCTTTACTCTGCTATTTCTCCCTTGCCAGTTCCTCAAAAGCAGAAGAAAATAGATGATATTTAGTGCCGCAAATATAACAAGCCAGCCTTCTGCTTGGTAGCTCCAGTGTCATAGCTTGTTTTATCTTTAATTTATGTGGTTTCGACTGAACACAGTTTCGAAATGTGCTGTGGTCATCGATGTTTATAACGACTTCAATGTTTGTATTACCATTCCCAGCTCCATATACTTTCTTATTTCCGCTCTTACCTTCACTACTGTGCTACAAAGGTGACAACGTTAGAGCGTTCTAGGACTTCGTGCTACGTCAGACACCTAATCCTCAAACTCTTGTAATGATTTGACATGCATTTTGCGAAGCAACCAGTAAATCTTGCTCTCAGTCTGAGAAAACAATGCAAACAACATCGAGTTCTTTGGGCTGGTCATTTGCCCCTTCCATCGGATAAACCTTCTACCAATTGATCCTTTCAGATCAATCCTAAAGTGCCCTCCCTTCAGGAAGCAGAAATAGGTCATATTATTCCCGTTGCATGCTCTAAGTAAACTTACTGGAGCAAATTGATGCAGTATTCAGCAGAATTATGTGGAACCACTACATCAGAAAGCTATTTATTTTATCAGACAACCAGCAATTGATTATTATTCTGTACGTTTATCTTTTTTTTAATTGGTTGAACACTGTATAATGGTCTTCTTGCAGCCAATTACTGCTAAGATGTCTTATTTACAAAGTTCTTGCTCCTCGAAGAATGTGGTTTGGGGGGTGAACGTTGTTATTGGTAAACTACACGCTACGAGTATTCTTAGTGTAATTGAGAGAAATGTCATTATTTTTCATTTTAAACTGTTTTCTACTACAAATACTATTGTTTATTATTTCTATTTATATTTACAGTCTATTCTATTCCTCTTTTTATAAGCTGACATTTTGTGGGCGTTCTGGAATGAAGATACTAGTCTATCAACATACAAAACAACCAAAAATATTTATTCAAAATTCTTTTTCATCCTGAATGAGGTAAATATTGTATAGATGATAATATAGATAGCTTTTTTGATACACATGTAGTCATTCCACTTATTTCAGCTTAAACCATCTCGGTAAAAAAAAGTAACTTAGTGGACTCTATACCCCAAGAGTAGACACTAAAGAGAGAAAGTATTTTTACACATTTACCATAAGGAACAGATTCTTCTCCACAGCAGTAAATTTGCTTTTTAAAATTTAAACATAGGTTCATTTATTCTTCATTTGTTTTGCGGGTGATTACATTGACCCAGTGCTGAACTAATGCTTTCTTTTTTTTTACCCCAAAAGGATCAACAACAAAGTGGAGTTCAGCAGGATTTAAATTCAGAACAAAACATAAAGCCAGAATAAATGCAACTAAGCATTTTTCTCCGACACGCTAACGAATCTTTGTCAGGTCACCGAATTAATAATAATAATAATAAGGATCTTTTTGCTTTGACGGGCAACATTTTTCATTTATGTTTTATGTAGTATGTTTGGTACCGAAACACTTTCAAACTTCGTATACTTGTATATTTTGTGTTATAGAACAGATAAAACATTTTGTATTCGAAGTTATTTCATGTAAAAAGTTGTCGTATTTCGGTAATTTCAACCAATCACTGACGTCTATTGAGATGAAGACAATGAGTGCCGTAGAATGTAAACAACATATTCTAACGGTGTTATGGGATATTTTCCCTTGAATAAAATTAGTGCTGTTGTTTGTCAACAACAACTATCGGCGGTACTGTTATTTATAACATCGTTCGTGCGTTTGTACTGGTTTTAGCTTTAGGGTTTTAGGGTTAGGGTTCCGGTTTTAGAGTTAAAGTTAGTTTTAGGGTTACGGTTAGGGTTATGATTATTTTTGCAATAACCTCACTCATAACCCTAACCCTAACCCTAAAACCCTATAACTCATAACCATAACTCTAACCCTAACCCCAACTCTAACCCTAAACCCTAACCCTAACTTTAAAACCCAAACGCACGAACGATGTTATAAATAACTACCGCCGATAGTTGTTGTTGACAAACAACGGCACTAATTTTATTCAATGGAAAAGATCCGATGACACCGTTGTTTACATTCCACGGCAGTAATTGTATTTACCTCAATAGACGTCAGTGATTGGTTGAAATTACCGAAATACGACAACTTTAACATGAAATAACTTATTAAGAACTAATTTTTGTTCAGAAGGCTAAGAGAAAAAGATGTTTTATATGACACATTCTACTAGTATCCCAAGTCTGAAAGTGTTTCGTTAAGAAAACAAGTGTTGCCCAATAATAATAATAAACGTATATTACTTCTTTATATATTTCCTCGTTCCATTTAATTCTTTTACATTTTTGATTTTGTGGTCATTGTGGTGGTGAACTTTTGGGGCTTAATTTGGGACAAATCCCGTTTAAGTAACCTTCCAGGTTCGTATTCGGGGAAGATATTCTGCCATTTGAAAATTTTTCGTCGTCAGTCATATGTATTATTTTTTTCTATCAGTAATTAAAAACAGAACAGGGTGATTGGTTCTTTCCAAGGCGAAGGTCAGCTCTCTCATTGATCGCTAGTATTAGTAAACACATTTGACCTCTGCTGACCACAACAGTGTGACGCTTCTTTTGTCTCCTGCTCGCACAGGAATGTGAAACCCCGTTGATGAACTCCTTCTCACCATCAGCCGAACCTATTTACAGGTCTGTAGAATTTTGTCTATTCACCAAGCTGCTTCTTTACTTTCTACTATCCCCACCAACCCTCACATATTTATGATTATCTCAAGTACAAGACAAAAGTCGAAACTAAGCATTTAATAATACCACACAATAGTAGGAGTAAAGATGACAGACTTAACTAAACAACGTTTATACTGTCACCATGGCTACAAATGTTAGCCACAACGATACAGATCAAGGAATTGTTGGTGACAACTAACGATGAGCAATGCTGTAACAGCAAATTTAAAGTAACTGTAAAAATATTAATGGCGAGGTTGACAATACTGGCAGAGAAAACAACCGTCTCGACATCTGCCATAATACAAGGTTAAATACTAATAATTATAATGTAGCACAAATCTGTCTTACAAAACAAAAAGGAAAACCACAATAGAACACCAAATCGCTTGTCCTATGGTTAATCTGGAAGCGCGTCCCCTAGGAGAGACCCAACCTGGAATCGAAACGTCATCCACTGGCACAAATTCTTCTCTGAATAGGAACATGGATGGTCACTTGAACGGAAACTGTCCCAACTCGAACCATTCAAGTCCACCACCAAACCCACCACAGAAAGAAAAATGTAAGAAGATGAAATGGACCCGAGAAGAGTATGCAGAAGTAATACAAGCCTATTACTACGCATTAGGCAGGTCATCTGACGAGAATCACACTGCACGCTTTTATCAAATTTGGATAACACGGAATCAAGACAGCAGACTATATTTGGACGAAAGCAAGTTAGCAAATGTTAGAGGGATATCTTCAGAAATAAAGGACTCACAAATAATGAAATATAAGATAGAAAGGAAATGAAGACCCAGACGAAGAGAGCAACTCTCCACGAGTCTCAGTTGATAGACTGCCATCTGATCAGATCACACAAACGTCTGGAGGAATACATTGTAATGAACCTGATAAAGATAGCGAGGAATGTAGTAAAGAAACAATATTTGAAGACTACAAATTTGCTGAAGAACATCGAGATCCTATGACAGAAATGAAGCAGAAAATCCTGAATAAGCTTGCAGTTGTAACACACGTCAATATGCATGATAGAGAACCACTTCATAAGCTCTCAAATGCAATTCAAAATAGAGAACAAATTTAAATTGGAAACTATGTAAGAAAAGAAATTATATAAGAATTAAAGCCAGATCTCATTGAATTAAGTGAAATTGTTTACGCAGCTGCTAAAACAATTGAAGCCAGTTGTATGCCTCTGAAAAAAAAGAAGAAAAAAGAAATACGAACCTGGAAAGAATTCCAAACTGGAAAAGTAAAATTGAAAAAGAGATTGAAATAATGAGAGGTGAAATATCAATATTGCATGAACTAATTTGTGGAAACGATGTAAAAACCAGAAAAGAAAGAAAATTGAAGAGAAAACATAGACTCTCACCAAGAGAAATTCTGTTTTAAGCAAAAGAAACACTAAAACCAAAAATTCAAAGAAAAGCTCAATGAATACGAAGATTGTGTGGAATACGATTCTCCAATGGAACACTGACCACAAACAATATTAATGTCAACTTCGGCATTTTCCAAGGTGACTCACTTCAACCTTTAATTTTTTGCATAACACTGATACTCCATACAAGTGAACTTAACAGGATATAGATATAAGATTGGCGACAAGAAAATGAGTTAGCTATTTTATATGGATGACTTAAAACTCTATGACAAAAACCTTAATGAGTTTGAAGGACTTTTATCTACTGTAAAAGCATTCAATGATGACATAGGAATGGAATTCGGGCTTGATAAATGTATTAAGGCCACTTTCCAGAAAGGGCAACTGAAGACTTCATATTAAAGCTTCATTCTTTTATGAAGGAGAGCGAAAACTTTTCACGTGAGTTCATGCATAATATCTAGGTTGGACAGCATGATGGAAGTGCGGCAACTGTAGCTGCAAAGGAGGTGAAATCAATAGCAAATCAAAATGCGTTTGAGCAATTGGCTGATAGGTGGGAAAGAAAACCTCTGCATGGCAAATATGTGGGCCGAAGCGAACAAGCCCGGAAGCTATGAACGCCGCAGGGCAGAGGAAAGATTCTTTAATTAGTTTGTTTCAAAAAATATACATAGAACAAAATATTATTGTAATCGTTCCTTATATCTCATTACAGTTGTCAATTTCGTGTTTATGTTGCTTAAATAATACTTAAAGAAATTTAAGGAATCAATAATTATACACATCTAGAGTTGTCTTGGTCCAACCCAAGACAAGTATTTCAGTCGTGCCAATCCAAGCTTTTGCGATATGATGGATCACATTGTATAGTGCCCATCTCTTTTTGTACTTTTATAAATGTTAGAAAACTTTCATACTACTTTTAGAAGCTGGTGTAACCCCATGCTGGCTTCCGCGTTCAAAGAAGAATCACATCATATCAGGAGAAATATGTTCATACCATATAACTGATACTGTGCTGCATATAATTATCAGTCAGTTGACTAGGAAGTGGTTTATTGCAAAAGTCATGCTATATCATATTCGATGGACAATAGTCAGAAACAAATTCTCACTAATTGTATAGAACATTCAGTGCATCGCTTGACGAATTTAAATGTGCGTTATGAAGTTCGTTTATATGAATTCAATACATAAATCGATCCTGAGTATTTTAGAATGTCTAACACAATGTTTTTCTCAGTAGATAAATTTAAAAGTTATTTCACATCTCTAGTGCAGTATAGTTTGCATCGTATAGAAAAACATACGATTCGTGTAGCATTTGACTTCATTTTGCTTCATAGTCATTCTCGCCATGTCAGCTGCTATTTATAGCAAAGATTCACAAGAACATAGTTTTTGAAGAACAGTTGAGGAAGCGAGGAGCTTTAGAAATACGTAGATCTAGGAGGAGAAATGATAATATGCACAATCATTCTTTAATAGACTTAATTTATATGTATGGTTGTATGTATGTATGTATGTATATATATATATATATATATATATATATATATATATATATATATATATATATAATAAAGTAAAGTTGAGGAATACCGTACGAGTGGAAATATATATGAAAGAAAGTTTGAAAATGCACTCATTTTTTAAAAATATTTATTTACTTAACCGGTTTCACTTTTTTAGAAAAAGATTATCAAAAGGCTTTGAGAATAATAAAAAATGTTAAAAAACAGTCTGAGTATTAAAATGCATATATACATTCATTGATGATAAAATATATTTAAAGTATAAAGCTTTGTATGAACTTTGTAGTGTTACATACTGATTGTCACACATTCTCTTATATTAAGGTGAAATTGTTAAAAACAGTGTTAAAAACAGTGTATGAAAATACACATATGGAAAAATACATATACATATTCTTATACATATTCTTTGACAATCGAATAAAATTGAGAAGGAACTGACCTGGCCTTTTTCTCTTGTGTATATTGAAGGAATGTTTTACTGTCTTAAGAGACAGTATGACTGGCTAGCTGGGGTGGGAGGGAAGAAGAGTTAAAGAAGATTTTTTTTATTTTTGGTTGGTCTGTGACAGTCTGTCATGGTTCACTGGTTTTGTGCACATCTCTATGTGTGTGTATATATGTGTGTTTGTGTCCGTGTGTGTGGGTGTGGGTGTGTGTGTGTGTGTGTGTGTGTGTGTGAGCCGTTTTTATTGGTCCCAGAGTTTATTGTGGAATGTGTATATGAGTGTGTGTTTGAGTGTTTTTTGTGTCGGTGGGGATGTTAGGTGTGTGTACGTGAGACTGTTCGTATATCTCTTTGTCTGAGTGTGTATGTGTTGTTTTGATCGTCTTTGTAGTGTGTGTGTGTGTGTGAGAGCAACCGTATGTATGTGTGAGGGTGTGTACGTATGTGTGCGTATGTGTGTGTATGTATGTGTGCATCTGTGTGTGTGCGTGGGAGTGTGGGAGTGTGTGTGTGTCTCTCTGTCTGAGTGGGTGTGTTGTTTTAAATACCTTGTGGTGTGTGTGTGTGTGTGTGTAAGCAAACGTATGTGTGTGATGGTTCATATGTATGTGTATGTCTATGTCTGTATGTGTGCGTGTGTGGCATGTGTATATGAGTATGTGTGTGTTTTTTTATCTATGGTAGGATGGTGTGTGTATGTGTGTGCACGTTTGTGTGAGTGTGTATGGGTGTGATTAATATTTGTTAGGGTGTTGTGTGTGCGCATGTGTGTGTATGTGTATATGTGTTTGTTCGTGTGTGTGCGTGAGTGCGTTTGTGAGTGCGTGTGTATGTGTGTTTGTGTGTTTTTTGTGTCGGTGGGGATGTTAGGTGTGTGTACGTGAGACTGCGTATATCTATTTTTCTGAGTATGTATGTGTTGTTTTAATCGTCCTTGTGATGTGTGTGTGTGAGAGAGAGCGCGCAACCGTATGTATGTGTGAGGGTGTGTACATATGTGTGCGTCTGTGTGTGTATGTATGTGTGCATCTGTGTGTGTGCGTGGGAGTGTTTTGTGTGAATGTGGGAGTGTGTGTATACGTGAGTGTGTGTGTGTCTCTCTCTGTGTCTGAGTGAGTGTGTTGTTTTAAATACCCATTGTGGTGTGTGTGTGTGTGTGTGTGTAAGCAACCGTATGTGTGTGTGATGGTTCATATGTATGTGTATGTCTGTATGTGTACGTATGTTTATTTGTGTTGTGTGTTGGTGGGGGTGTTATATGTGTGTACGTGAGTTTGTGTGTGTCTCTAAGTATGTTTGTGTTTGAGTTGTCATTGTGGTGCGTGTGTGTGTGAGGGAGCAACTGTATGTGTGTGCATGAGGGTGTATGTGTGTGTGAGCATGTATGTGTGTGTTGTATTTATTAGGTGTCCTTGTACGTTGGGTTTATCCAGGTGAGGTGTATGTGTGTGCATGTGTGTTCCGTGTATGTTGGTACTGGGTATGCGTTTGTATGTGTGTGTACGTGGGTATGGTTTGTGTAGTTTCCTGGTGTATATGTGTACATGTGTGTATGCGCTGTAATTGTGAGTGATTAGTTTTGTTTGTATTGTTAGTACAGTATATGTGTGTATACGTGTGCGTGTGTTTGTGTGAGTGCGTCTATGTGGCTTGTATTTGTCGGGGAGGTGTGTCATTGTGTGTGCATGTTTCTGTGCATGTGTGCTTGTGGGTGTTTGTTGTGATTGTTGGGATTGTATTGTGTGTGTTTTTCTTTTGAGTGTGTGTGTGACATTTTTACTGGGGAACAGGCGTATGGTGTTTGTATGTGTGTGTACATATGTATGCAAATATGTGTGTATGGGTGTTGGTTGTGGTTGCTACAATTGTATTGTAAGTATATATATGCATGTGTTTTTTCTTGAAATGTATGTGGGTTTGTGCTCTGGTGTGGAGATACTGTGATTGTGTGTGTGTGTATATATGTGTGTAAGTGTGTTCGTGTCGGAGGTTTGCATTGTATTGATGTGTGTGATTTTGCGTATCTGTGTGTCTTTGTTTTGGGCGTGCACCTGGGGAGGGGGCTTATGTTAGAGTATGTTGAGCTGTGGTCTGTATTTTTGAATAAGATTATTTTCCCTATTTATTCGTGTTTGGTCAGTGGTGTTGTCTGAGTATTGGTATAATGGGAAAACTAGGAATTTGGGGGACTTGTTTTGTGCACACAGATCTAAGTGCCCACTGAGTGGTATCTGTCTTGTCGTGGGATCTCTCAATTGTTGGCGGTGGACTGTCATCCTTTCTCTGAGAGTAAGGCTCGTTTGCCCTATGTATTCTTTGTGGCACCCTTCACACCTTATGGCATAAAGTAAATTTTTTGATGCGCAGGTGAAGTTATTTTTTATGACAAAAGTGTGTCCCGACTGGAATCTGAATACATATATACAATTTAAAAATAGGATAATTTATCAAGTTCTTAGCGTGAAAAAACCTCATAAGGGAAAAGAATTATTAATTATTGCCTTTAAATATATTCATTGATATTAAGGGCATTACTATACATAAATGCCTCACGCTAGGAGGGTCTCTTGAATTCCAAACTACCATAATAATAATATTATGGTAGTTTTGACTTTAAGAGTCCCTCCTAGCGTGATGTATTTATGTATCGTAGCGCCTTTAAAATAAATGTGTATATATATATATATATATATATATATATATATATATATATATATATATATATATATGGGGAGGGGGTGCGTGTGTGTGTGCATATATCTGTAACTACCTTCCTGTCTATATAAATATATATATGTGTATATGTATATATGCATGTTTGTTTGTATGTATGTATGTATTATGTATGATGTATGTATGTAGATAGGCTGTGTAGTGAGTAGCTTGCTTACCAATCGCATGGTTCCGGGTTCACTCCCACTGCCTGGCACCTTGGGCATGCATCCTCTACTATAGCTTCGAGTCGACCAAAGCCCTGTCAATGGATTTAGTAGACGGAAACTGAAAGAAACCAGTCGAATACATATATATATATACATACATACATACATATATATATATACATACATACATACACATATATATATATATATATATATATATATATATATATATATATATATATATATATATATATATATATATATTTACACACACACACATATATATATATAAATATATATATATATATATATATATATATATATATATATATATATATATATATATATATATATATATATATATATACATGTGCATATGTTTGTGCGTCTGTGTTTGTTCCCTCAACCGATGCTGGTGTCTTTACGCCTACGCAACAATAGCGGTTCGACAAAGGAGACCGATAGAATAATTACTAGGCTTACAAAGAATAAGTCCTGGGATTGATTCGCTCGACTGAAGCCGGCGCTCCAGCACAGCTGCATTCAAAAGACTGAAACGAATAAAAGAATATATATATATATATATATATATATATAATATAATATATGTTTCTATCTATCACTCTACTGATATATGTGTGTGTGTGCGCGCTTGTCTGCCTATCTTGTGACATGATCATTGTACAGTCAAGTATACAATATGCACATCAGCCATCAAATTATCTAATACGTTACGCAACTCTAAACACTGAACAGGTTTACCAAATACACAAGCAAGAAGTGACATGTGGATTGATCATCAAATCATGAAGCAGTATTTATGAATGTAGCTTTGAAGTGATGAATGGTGGAGAGGAATGTTGTTGGCACGATGAATTCTTTTTTTTTCTTTTTTTTTCTTTTTTTTGTTGTTGTTGTTATATTTCGATATTCTAGAACTAACACCTCGCGGCTCCGGTAGAAGGTAGTGGCGAACTTCTGCGGACTCTTTAAAGGCGGCGAGCTGGCAGAATCGTTAGCCTGCCGGGCGAAATGCTTAGCACTATTTCGTCTGCCGCTACATTCTGAGTTCAAATTCCGCCGAGGTCGACATTGCCTTTCATCCTTTCTGAGTTGATGTAATCGATTTAATCCGTTATTCTGTCCTAGTTTGTCCCCTCTAGGTTAACCCCTTCTCGGAAATAAAGAAACAAATATTTGAATATTCTAAGGCAGCTAGCTGGCAGAAACGTTAGAACGCCGGGTGAAATGCTTTGCGGTATTTCGTCTGCCGTTAAGTTCTGAGTTCAAATTCCGCCGAGGTCGAGTTTGCTTTTCATCCTTTCGGGGTCGATAAATTAAGTACGAGTTACGTACTGGGGTCGATCTAATCGACTGGATCCCTCCCCCAAAATTTCGGGCCTTGAGCCTTGAGAAGAAAAGAATATTTGGATATTGTTGTCCAGCGCGGTGCAGACATTTCCTTGTCACTGTATTTGTCTAAAATACAGAGAAACTGTGAATAGCTTTCTGCCAACTTCTAAACAGAGCAACTATTGTTCTCCAATTGCGATAGAAATGAATATACATACGTGCAGACATAAATGTGTGTGCTTACACACAAGTGCCTATATATATATAAGCAAACTTGCATACTCAAATACGCATGGGGCTGAGCAAATTATAGAGTTTTAATATTCAAGAAATGTATGATTTTGAGACACTTAATGGTAAGTGTGCAACAGAACATATAACTCACGTCTTCTCTCGCTCCCTACTACCCATTCTCACTCACTCACTTACCCGCTCTCTCTCCCTCCCTCTCTCTCTCTCCCTCTCTCTCTCACGTTCTCTCTCTTCACCTCTCTCTGTCTCTCTCTGTGACTTTCTCTGACTCTCTTTCTCACTGTCTCCCTCTCGCTGTCTCTCTCTCTCTCTCTCTTGCAAACATAAATGCAAACATATTCAAGTACACACATATTCATAAATAAACACACACACACACATATATAGGTGTATATGCATTCGTGTGTAAATATGTCTGTATTCACGTGTATGTATATATATATATATATATATATATATATATATATATATATATGTATATATATGTATGTGTGTGTGTGTGTGTGTGTGTGTGTGTGTATGTATGTATGTATGTATGTATGTATATATATGTATATACTATGTAAACATATATGTATGTGAATATATGTATGTAGTATTAGGAAATCTCAGTATTCGCTAATCTCATTAGAATATTTACCTACATAAAAATTATATATTATGAACTTATGATATTATATTCAGAGTTTATTGTCTTGGAGTGGATTGTGGTCTGTTGTGACAATAGAATTTGTATAACGCAGCGCTATAATTATTTTCTACTGTCTGGCCGAGGTGTGCATAATAAGTATATAGTCGATCCTACATGGCATACATATATCATACAGATACAAATATCAATAAAATAAATAATAATTCAAAGCGTGCGTGTGTATCTGTACGTGAGCGAGCGTTTGGATAAATCGTTCTATGGTACATAGATGTTTCTATATATGAGTTTATATACATATATATATACCACAAATAAAAGTACGTATATGCGTACACAAACATACAAACGCACACAAACACACACAAGCACACGCAAACACACATACATATACATATATATACATATATACATGAAAGCATTTACAAATATATCTACATTTACATACACACACACGTATATATAGATACATAGATATTTATATGTACATGAAAGCATATACAAATATAAGTATATTTACACACATACACACACGCACACACATATGGGTGTGTGCTTATTTGTCTTTATCTAAGTACGTGTGTATACTCATACATCACATATGCATGCATACACAGTTACATCGTTTCCTCAACGTCCGTGAAAAAGCACAAGATCGCAGCAATTTAAGAGATACATATGTACAGATGTACATACATAAATGCATGTGTGTATATATGGGTGTGTATGTATATAGAGATAGATATATACATACATGCATACATAAATACATACATACATACATACATACATACACGTACGTATATATATATATATATATATATATATATATATATATATATATATATATATATATATATATATAATGTCCCTCTTAATTTTAAGCTTCTTTTGAAGAACTAATTCGTTGCTTCGTCAGTGCCTGGAAAAGAACATTCTTTTCCGTTCGTGTTCTGGAGTGTTTTCTTGTATACATACATATATGCATACATACATACGTACGTACATATATATATATATATATATATATATATATATATATATATATATATATATATATATATAATCAGTTATGAGAGAATTTGCAAATTCTGAAGTAGAATAATGGCTAAAGAAAATATTGGAGCTTG